>NW_025843609.1:0-4043 GCF_002878395.1 Capsicum annuum | reverse complement strand
TCTTTCAGTTGTGTCCTGGGTCAACATGATGTCACAGGCAAAAAAGAGCAGGCTATTTATTATCTTAGCAAGAAGTTCACCGCATATGAGGCCAGGTATACTCTTCTTGAAAGGACGTGTTGTGCCCTAACTTGGGTAGCACAGAATTTGAAGCATTATCTCTCATCCTATACTACTTATCTCATCTCCTGCATAGATCCTTTAAAGTATATCTTTCAGAAGCCTATGCCGACAGGTCGATTGGCAAAGTGGCAAATATTGCTTACCGAGTTCGAAATTATGTATGTGACTCGAACCGCCATGAAAGCCCAAGCCTTGGCAGATCATCTTACTGAGAACCCCATCGATGAAGAGTACGAGCCATTAAAGACATATTTTTCTGATGAAGAAGTATCGTGTGTCGATGAAGTCGTTATAGATGCTGATCCAGGTTAGAGGTTATTCTTTGATGGAGCTGTCAATATGAAAGGAGTCGGAATAGGTGCGGTTCTTATCTCTGAATTGGGACAACATTTTTCGATAGCAGCACAACTTCGATTCTACTGTACTAACAATATGGCAGAGTATGAAGCCTGCATTCTTGGTTTGAGGTTAGCTGTTGATATGGGAGTCCAAGAATTATTGGTGTTGGGAGATTCAGATTTGCTCGTCCATCAAATTCAAGGCGATTGGGAGACGCGAGATTTGAAGCTCATCCCATCGACAATGTTTGCAAGAGCTATGTCAATGGTTTGTGTTAGTAAAATTTAGGCATATTCCAAGGATTCGCAATGAAATTGCTGATACTTTAGCCACTCTGTCTTCAATGCTCCAACATCCTGACAAAGCCTACATCGATCCAGTGCATATACAGAGTCGTGATCAGCATGCTTACTGTAATGCGGTTGAAGAACAGCTTGATGGAGAACCTTGGTTCTTGGATATCCAGCAGTACATTCAGTCAGGAGAATACCCATCATATGCCACCAACGATCAAAAGAGGACTATTAGGTATTTGGCTAGTGGATTTTTCTTAAGTGGGGGAATCTTGTATAAGAGGACCCCAGATCTGGGACTTTTAAGGTGTGTAGATAGAAAAGAAGCCTCAGCAATCATGGTCGAAATACACTCTGGAGTATGCGGGTCGCATATGAACGGTTATGTCTTGTCAAAGAAGATTCTTCAAGTAGGTTATTACTGGCTTACTATGGAAAGTGATTCTATTCAATTTGTTCGAAAGTGTCATCAATGTCAGGTACAAGGTGATTTGATATGATCTCCTCCTGTTGAGTTGCATGCAATGGCAGCTCCATGGCCGTTCGTGGCTTGGGGAATGGATGTGATTGGACCAATTGAGCCGAAGACATTAAATGGACATAGATTCATTTTGGTAGCCATTGACTACTTCACGAAGTGGGTAGAAGCAGTAACTTTCAAGTCAGTAACAAAGAAGGCTGTGGTAGATTTTGTTTATGCCAATATCATTTGTAGATTTGGAATTCCTAAGACGATCATTACAGACAATGCTGCCAATCTCAATAGTCATTTGATGCAAGAAGTATGTCAACAGTTTAAGATCGCGCATCTAAATTCTACTCCATATCGCCCAAAGGCCAATGGTGCTGTAGAAGCCGCCAATAAGAATATAAAAAAGATACTGCAAAAAATGGTACAAGGATCTAGACAGTGGCATGAAAATTTGCCGTTTGCATTGCTAGGTTATCGTACCACTGTTCGCACTTCAACAGGGGCAACTCCATATTTATTAGTGTATGGGACAGAAGTAGTCATCCCAGCAGAAGTTGAAATTCCCTCTCTTTGAGTTATTGTAGAAGGAGAGATTGATGATGACGAATGGGTAAAAACCCGACTGGAACATTTGAGTTTGATTGAGGAAAAAAGGCTAACATCTGTGTGTCATGGCCAGTTGTATCAGAGGAGGATGGCTCGAGTGTATAACAAAAAGGTCCATCCCAGGAATTTTGAAGTTGGTCAGTTGGTATTGAGACGTATCCTTCCTCACCAGATTGAAGCGAAAGGCAAGTTCTCCCCTAACTGGCAAGGTCCCTTCGTTGTGAAGAAAGTGTTGCCCAATGGAGCCTTATATTTGACAGATATTGAAGGCAAAATGGCATAAATGACTATCAATGCTGATGCAGACAAAAGATACTGCAAAATGGCATAAATGACTATCAATGCTGATGCAGACAAAAGATACTATGTATGATATTGGATCCTTTATTGAGTTTATTGCATGTTTAGTACTTGTATTTTTGAAGAATGACATGATGAAGGCATTTTGTTCTTCTATCCAAACATTGTGTCATCCTTTGTTTACCCGTTTGAGCTTCGTTTTATTTTTCTTTCATATCCCTCTTTTGGAATCAAAATAGAGTCAAAGATAAATGTCAAGAAAATAAGAATAAAAGAAAGAGTTTGAAAATAAAATAAAAATCAAATCAAAATAAAGAACAAGCTGATGGAACTACGTCCGGCCTGATTCTCCTCTCTTGGGAGTGAGATACGTAGGCTGCCCTAGTTCGGGCTCGGTCTGACCAAATAAAGATTTAAGATTCACCCAGTCAACGAAGCTGGGGCATGAGTTAATGTGTTGTTTGAGTCGATTCCAAAAGTTGTAAGTCCCACCCCCACTTCAAGTATCATTTGAGCCTCTTACCATCTTTTCTAACCTTAACCAAAAGCCAAGTTACAATAAAAAAAAGTCCTTCAGATCAATTTTTGATAATGTTAAGGCTAAGTATGCAATGGATATGATGATACATTGTGAAGTATCGCTTGTCTCCCTCAGCATAAGAAATCAGGAAAGAAATACAAAAATGAGAGAGTCTTATTGGTGAAAACCTTTGCAGGCACCATAAGGCAATGGTGAGTTGAGAGAAAATGAAAATGAGAGAGTCTTATTGGTGAAAACCTTTGCAGGCACCATAAGGCAATGGTGAGTTGAGAGAAATACAAAAATGAGAGAGTTTTATTGGTGAAAACCTTTGTGGGCACCATAAGGCGATGGTGAGTGGAGAAAAATAAAAATGAGAAAGTCTTATTGGTGAAAACCCTCACGGGCATCGTAAGGCGATGGAGAGTTCAAGAGAAAAGCGAAAAGTGGAAAGAAAGAGATTTGTTGACAAAAGTCTCTTAAGATGTCGTCAGTTGAATGTGATTTATGAGTCCAATAGATTTGAAGAAGCGGCTCAGCAGCAAAAGGTACGAACTCAACAACAAATGGGGAGTCTGGATAGGAGGATCAGGCAGCTCAATCCAAAATGCATGTCATACTCATTGGAGTTGATTGTCGTATTCAGATAAGTTTTTCTTTTTAAATATGGGACATTGCCCTTTTCTTTCATTTACATATTCATGCTTTTTGTCTTTTATGTCATTTATCAAAATAAAAGTCACCATCATTTCTTTACATTTTAAGTCAAGTTTGTGTCAAAACAAGCGATAAAGGATTTCAAAATTTACTACTAGTCTTTCCAATTGTATGAGGAAAAGCCAAGGAACAGCATAAGAAAGAAATATGATCGTAATTCAACACGAAGCAAAGGGAGTCTATCAACCGACAAGCTATTGGATTCGTAGAAACATTCAGATTTGGAAAAAGTATGGTAAAATGGAAACCCATTGTTCGAGTCGGAAATCGCTTCCCTCAATACAGGTCCGGGTCAATGATGCGGCAAGACAGGGCAAGTGTTAGCAATTTGGGAACAAAGATGAAAGGAACGAATACTGGGACAGATATCGGAGAAGCCAAGAGCTGCAAGCCACCACTAAGTTTTTAACTGACAAATTTTCTTTGTTGAAACAGGGGCAAATTCGTTCACTTGATTCAGCTACCATTGGAAATGTACATCCGTGGAATTTTACTTTATGCTCAGGAGCCTCCTGGAAAATGGGATTTTACTTTCAATTCAGGATCCTCCTGAAAAATGGGAATTTAATTTCTGTTCAGGACCCTCCTGAAAAATGGGATTTTACTTTCTGTTCAGGACCCTCCTGGAAAATGGGATTTTACTTTCAATTCAGGACCCTCCTGAAAAATGGGA
>NW_025843608.1:0-4701 GCF_002878395.1 Capsicum annuum | reverse complement strand
TCGCATTTTATTTGTTTAACAACCAAACAAAGATGAAATGAATCTAGTATTAGTAATGCTAGATTTAGTTCATCTTTGTTTGGTTTGTTAAGTAAATGACATGCGAATGCAAATGCATATATTTTTGCCTTTTATTTTGAACGTGGAGAGAATCTAGTGAGGTAGTTGATGGTAATTATGTGTAGTCATTGCTGAAAACTTTCTTATTTTTTAATGTCTTCTAAAGACTTTCGTACAAGACTTCCTTGATGTTGAGAGATTATTAATAATGCCTTCTGAGGACTTTCGCTCTAGCAAGAATTTTTGCTGGCGGTGTAGACTTTTGCATGGTGGATATCTTGTCATCAGCAGAAATTCTTACCGTAGTGAAAGTCTTGGGAAGGCATGAATAGGAATCTCTCAATATCACTTGATATTGAGAGATTACTGTTGATGCCTTCTAAAGACTTGCGCCCAAACAAGCATTTCTAGCGACGGTGTAGACTTTTGGATGACGGATATCTTGTCATCTATATTGGAGAAGAATGATCTGCCAAAAGGTTGAGAGACTGAGCTCGTTTGATTTGTGCACTAACTCAGACAAAGTTTTTTGATAAGGTAATGATCCTGGAGTTACGTAATGTTTGATAGGCTTGGTAGAGTCAGTTTAGATCAAACATTACGTAACTCCTTGCTTATTTATTTATCAAATTTCTTGAAGGTTGGTTGAGCAAGATGGATTGAGCAACACTCGCTAAAAGTGAGTTGTACAAGGATTGGGACTACTGCTTGATTGTACATCAACACATTTTGACCTAAAAACATACACAGCGACCCTACATGTATTCTTTAAGGCTTCTGAACAAAGTATTTGAAGGGCTTCTAGAATGCCACAACTTTGAATATGCTGTTCATGATCGAGCTCACAAAAGATTAGGAACTCTATACCAAATTCAAGACGGCAACGACAAGCTTGACTACTAAATCAGTAAGCTGGAGGCAAACTTGAAAATTATTGAAATTCGCATACTAGAGCAAGCCTCTGATCTTCTTCAAGATCTGTTGAAAGTATGTTAAGGCTATAAAACACAATCAATTATAAGCATATTGCTAAGGAAGTAATGATACTCAATTTTCCTTTCAATCTCGTTTGTGGTTCCGATCAGGTCAACAATAGTGGACCTAATTGAAACCACAAACAAGAAGGCATGTGATACAATTTAAAATTCAAAAATTGCTACCTTCACTTAGATTCCTTACTTTAACTGCAGTTGCTGTTGGCGGAAGTTTTCTAGACTTACTGTACATCATTTCAACCTTTGATGACCGTAAGGCGAAAATAAGAGATGGATTTTTCACTACCGGATACACTTTCATATTTGCACTTGATACAAATTTCTCATGTAAATGTCTATTTGATAATTAAATCAGATATGCCATATGTTGCAACAAATATGAATATCTGTTGGAAATTTTCAACAGTTCAGTCATTTGTTCCAACAGATTTAATTGCAATTGATTTAGGTGGAACTAGGGATGAATGAGATCATAGGGTCAACTACAACTTCATTAAGTCTTTACAATTGCATAGTGTTGGTATTGCATTCATCCTGACTCGAGTCATCGATCGATCACTCTGAGTTGAAATGAGTTCTCATTAAGTTAATGTTAAGATTAATAGTACGTAAATTGATTTAGGTGGAACTAGGAATGAATGAGCTCATAGGGTCAACTACAATTTCAATTGAGTCATTGCAATTGTATGGTGTTGCTATCGTGTTCATCCCGACCCGAGTCATTGATCGATCACTCTGAGTTGAAATGAGTTCTTATTAACTTAATGTTAAGATTAATAGTACCTAAATTAATTTAGGTGGAACTAGGGGTGAATGAACTCATAGGGTCAACTTCAACTTCAATTGAGTCATTACAATTGCATGGTATTAGTGTTGTATTCATCCCGACCCGAGTCGTCGATCGATCACTCTGAGTCGAAATGAGTTCTCATTAACTTAATGTTAAGATTAATAGTACCTAAATTGATTTAGGTGGAACTAGGGATGAATGAGCTCATAGGGTCAACTACAACTTTAGTTGAGTCTTTGTAAATGTATGGTGTTGGTATTGCGTTCATCCCGACCCGAGTCGTCGATCGATCACTCTGAGTTGAAATGATTTCTCATTAACTTAATATTTTAAAAACTATATCTTTTGAAATTTTAAACTTTAATTAAGATCAATTCGGACCAAATTAACAATTTCAAAACTTGTCATTCTTTTCCAAAATTACAAATCAACCCATACAAATCATTCATTTACGGGAAAAACTTTATCGCATTTCAATTCTCAAGTTCTCACTTTTCTCTCTCTCTCTCAATAATACAAACAACAACTACTGAACATATTGCTCAACCCTTCAAAATAGATCGATTTTCTTTCCATTTCTGACATAATTGTTATTTTCGACTTCACTCTCGCTTGTACCTGTGGTTTTCTCTGTCTTCGCAAGTGACAGAGTTTAGAAGAGTTCTACATTTATTCTTTATTCTAAAAATTAGGGATTTTTAGTTAATAATGAAAAAGATGACTTCTAGTTGTATTATCTTCTAGAATGGGTTAACAATTTCATTTTTTGATGCAAAAAAAGTAGGAAGCACCCGAGAAAACCCTAGTTCTTATATCAGTATTTTGTTGATTATCGTGGAACTGTTGGATGGTGTTTGTGGTGTTGTTGGTGGATGTTGGTGGTGGTGTCAGTATTTGTGGTTTTGGTGGTGGTGTCGGTGGTCTTGGTATTGGAATTTGTGGCATTAGTGGTGGCATTTATTGTGGTGTTGGTGGTGGTCCATCTGTTGCAACATGTGGGAGATATGTTGAGAGATGTTTAATAGGTATTTAAAAAGATTCCTTATCTGTTCCAACTGATGGGTTATCCGTTGGAGTATTTTTTTTGGTAATGTGGCGTAGAAGAATTTCTTGAAATTTTTCTTACCTTTTTTTAAAAAAATTATACAGACATCAAATGCAATGTATTTTTGTTATCTATTGTTTATAGCTAAAAGATGTCTCCCAAAAGAAAATAAACTGAAAGGGGATCAACTTCTGACTACCCAACAAAAAAGGCTAGAATACAGATAGATTCGGAGAAACTTCCTGAACAATCTCAGTTGGGGCAAAATGAAGATGAGAAAAGTGATAACTCATTCTCACCAATGGGGCCTAAATTAATATCGAAATCCCAGCAACATCCTGTCAAAACCATTAGTATCGACAGGTTTCAAGTTGTGATGCCGATAGATAGCCCTGATAAAGTAACTGGTCATCTTGTACTTAAATATTAGTTGGGGAAAGGTTTTGATGAATTAAGGAGAATTATGAAGAATGAAAACATAGACAGACTTTTTAACAAGAGCTGCTTTGCATACTTTCTTGAGCTGCCTGAGGACTGCACTCTCCATTTCCCAATGAGCATGGTATATGGTCTTCTCAAGCGCAGGATCAAGTACGCGGAAGATGATAAAGATCCGAAGGAGGCAAAAAAATGATGGATAAAATCTGGATCAACTACTGTGGCATGCCAGTTTGTTTTGGGTTGAAAGAGTTTGTCATAGAGACGGACTTTAGATGCGATCATCCAAAAAAACCTCTCATCAAGGAAACACCCCATAAAGGGTCCAACAAACGCAAGGGAAAAAGATGGTTTATTGGGCATTGTTGCACGTAGTAGCTACAAAGCGGAGGATTTGATAGCAGATCTCGAAAATAAAGACATACCAAAGCACTGCAGGGATAAATTGTGCTTAGTTTGGTTTGTCCATTCCATTTTATTAGCAAGAGACGTCAGGAAAGTCATAGAAGATGATTTGTTGGCGCTTGCTGATGATTTTCAGAAATTCAATGACTATCCCTGGGGATATGACAGCTACTACTTAACTATCCAATATTTACTGACAAAGATATCCACAAGAACGATCACATTGTACGGCTTTCCTTGGGCTTTCATGGTAAAACTGATCATGATTTTTATTCATCCATTAATTTATATTGAATATAGTTATATTATGACTATTTTTTTCTTTCTTCCTATTTACATTTCTTAGGCTTAGGCATGTGAAGCCATTCCCCCCCCCCCCCCCCTCCGAAAGTAGTTCAAGGATTACCCGAATAAGGTTTCTCATCCAAGGATCCTTAGGTGGTTGGCGGCTGTAAAGGGCAGCAAAAAAAATATTAAGAGGTAGGAGGCTGATTTATTTAACCCTCCAAACGATGCAGTACCTCTTCTTACAATTAAAATAATTTTTCTTAAAGAAAGATATTGAAATAGATGTTCCATCTATTGTGACAGATGGGTCATTTGTTGCAACAGATTACCCATTAACTACAACTGGTGCAACAGATGAGTAATTTGTTGCGATAGACGATCTAAATTTTGCAACAGATTAACCATCTTATTCTTCGGATCTCTAAACCCAACTCAACAGATTACCCATCTACTATAACTTATGCAACAGATAGGTAATCTGATGCAACATATTATCAATCTGTTACGACATACAGATCAGCTGTTACGACAGCTAGATCGTCTATTGCATAAGTTGGTTGTGTTAAAATGTAACCCAACTGACTACAAATTATTATTATATGATTTAAATACCTCGTGTCTTTTTTTAATAGGTTTAGAGAGAAAAGAGTAATGTTTTAATTTATGCAACTATTACCCTT
>NW_025843607.1:0-1475 GCF_002878395.1 Capsicum annuum | reverse complement strand
CTTTCTTATTTTGGTAATTCTAGCAACATTTGTAAAGAGACGCACTTCCTTGTTTGGGCAATTCCAGCAATATTTGTAATGAAACACACTTCCTTATTTGGTAAATCTAGCAACATTTGTGAGGAAACATACTTTTTTGTTTAGTAATTCAAGTGGTATTTGTAAGGAGATGCACTTCCTTGTGTGGGAAATTCCAGTAACATTTGTAAGGAGACACACTTCTTTGTTTGGGTAATTCCAGCAACATTTGTAAGGGGATGCACTTCCTTGTTTGGACAATTCAAGCAACATTTGTAAGGAGACACACTTTCTTATTTTGGTAATTCAAGCGCTATCATAAGGAGACGCACTTCCAAATGAGACACACTTCCTTGTTTGGTAATTCGATCGACATTTGTAAGGAGACGCACTTCCTTGTGTGGGAAATTCAAGCAACATTTGTAAGGGGATGAACTTCCTTGTTTTATAATTCAAGCAACATTTGTAAGGAGACGCACTTTCTTGTTTGGTAATTTGATTGGCATTTGTATGGAGACGCACTTCCTCATTCGGGTAATTCTAGCAACATTTCTAAGGAGATGCATTTCCTTGTTTGGGTAATTCCAGCAACATTTGTAAGGGGACGCACTTCCTTATTTGGACAATTCAAGCAACATTTGTAAGGAGACACACTTCCTTATTTTGGTAATTCAAGCGCTATCATAAGGAGACACTTCCAAAGGAGACACACTTTCTTGTTTCGGTAATTCAAGCAATATTGGCGACGCACTTCCTTGCTTGGGCAATTCAATCAATATTTGTGAGGAGATGCACTTCCTTGTTTGGTTAATTCAAGAAACATTTGTGAGAAGACGCACTTCCTTGTTTGAGTAATTCAAGTGGCATTGGTAAGGAGACGCACTTTCTTGGTTTGATAATTCAAGCGGCATTGGTAAGGAGATGCACTTTCTTGTTTTGATAATTCAAGCAGGATTGGTAAGGAGATACATTTCTTTTATTGGGTAATTTTAACTTTTCTTTTGGGTAATGCACTTCCTAGCAGTCCCCTTGATTTTTAGAAAATGCACTTTCTAGTCAAGTTATTGCACTTAATCCTTTGGAGACGCACTTTCTTGCTAGTTTTCATTTTTTAGGTGACACATTTTTTAACTAAAACTTGTATCTCTAGAAGACGAACTTTCTAGTTAGAATCCCTCACTTTAATTCTTAGGAGACACAATTCCTAGGCTTGGTTATTCAATTTTACTCTCAAGAGATGCATTTATTGGTCAAAGTCTTGATTCATCATTACAACATGCAAGTAGGTATGATGTGACTTTCCCAAAAGTCTTCTGATAATAAACTGGGGCAAAAATTTAATTCTTTTTTTTGAACTTTACTTTTCTGACAAACAAAATTTCTCTTTCTAATAATTCTTGTTTGGGATAATTTTCTTTTAGTTTTGATGTGATTTCAGGCGCCCGCCTGAAGAACAG
>NW_025843606.1:0-3813 GCF_002878395.1 Capsicum annuum | reverse complement strand
TATATATATATATATATATATTGTAGTATATGTTTTATTTAAAGTAATACATATATAATATATTGAATGGTGCGTATATATATGTATATATCTTCTAAAGTAGTATATATTTAATGTATACATGTGTATATGTTTTTTAAATTAGTATATAACTATATATATATTGTAGTATATGTTTTATTTAAAGTAGTACATATATATTGAATGGTGCATATATATGTGTATATATCTTCCATAAATGTATATGTTTAACGTATAAATGTGTATATGTTTTGTAAATTAGTATATAACTATATATATATATATATGTATATATATATTGTAGTGTATATATATATTGTACAATTGTAGTAGATGTTTTATTTAAAGTAGTACGTATAGTCGTATGTATTGAATGGTACGTATATATGTGTAATTGTGTATATATTTATTAAAAAATATATAGTGTATATTGGAGTGTAATAGTGTATATAATTGTAGTGTATATTGGATTTTTTTTATTTTTTTGTTTTTAAATGGGTTTGACCGATGTTTGACTGGGTTTAATCGGGTTAGGTTAAGTGGGCCGTGTTAGGGTTGCTTTTAAATTTTTTACTTATGAACCCGGCCCCGGCCCGGCCCACTTAACCTCAAACCGGCCAGGCCCACCTACTCGGTTAAGTATTACGGGCCGGTTCCAGATTGACCCGGCCCGACCCACTTAACACCCTTATTCTAATGTCGATATTCAAAAATCAATGAAAGGTTTTATGCTCTTCTTTGTTTCAATTTATATTATTAATACAATTTTTGTTTACTTGTATGAATTTACTCATATTAATAAAACATGTACCAATTACGCAGCATTTCATGTGTACTAAAATTATAAATCTATTTGTAATATATGAATTAGGAATAAAACTTAACGCTCAAGTACTGCACAAATTGTCTACTAATCAATATATATATATATATATATATATATATATATATATATATAAAGGAGAAATAAGACAAGGATGATGTGGCACCTCTCTATGGCCACCATTTCTATTTATCTTTTCTCTCCTTTTTTTGATTTTTTTCATCATTTTTTGCATTGATCAATTTGTTTAGTAAATTAAAAATTATTATATTTATCATATTCAATTATATCTCAGGAGTTACAAAAAACCTCCATCCATTTACATTCTCTATTTAAGTAACATGTCCCTTAAACTTTCTTCTATCAAATTCTTATGACTTGAACAATCTATATATAGACAACGATTTACTTAAAAGACAACATTGAACTTTGTAGTCATGGTTGAACGCAAAAGAAAAAAATTAAAGTTAGTAAGTTTTCAATATATGTGATTTTGAGCATTGAACACCTTACTTTGTATGATTTAGAATTGATTGAATTTTACAGAATATTTCACATTAAAGTTTGTAAGTTTTCAATATATGTGGTTTTGAACATTGGACATTTTACTTTGTATGATTTAGAATTGATTGAATTTTACTGAATATTTCACATTTATAATCATTTGCTAATCATGCACTCAAGTTCAATGAAGTTCATATTTTCATTTTCTTATTTTGTATCTATAGCTAAGTTTATCTTGTGATATTTATTCATGTGCTCATGGATATTCTTTGATAGCAAAATTTATATTTGTGTCATCTTCAGCGTGTTCAAATGGACTTGTTTCACGGGCACATGATATGGTGATATTGAGATTAAAGAATTTTGAAAGAAGAAGATCAAAGGATGGCACACAGAAAATGGAGTTTGTTAACTAGCCTTACTGCTATTCTTGGCGAAATCATCGGTACTATTGTCATTGTCAATTTCATCTTCGTCCAAAATGATCCATCCAAGTAAAGATACTAGACATGTGATTCTCTGATTTAAGGTTGTGATGTTTGCTCCACCTTTTTCGCAAGATTGTATGCAAATAATTTTAGTGAATATAATAAGCCTTCTAAATCTAAACAAATAATAGAATATTGTTCAGAGAAGCAAGAAGTATTCTTTGGGCAGAAGAGAAGACAGAAAAGTTATTGTTCTTTGGAAAGAAAAAACAATTGAACAAGCTGAACAATTTTTATGTTTGTAGTGTAACCTTTTTTTCTCTCTTTACGTCTCAAAATTTTATTGCATTTTTGTTCTACGAGAGTCGATTCGACCAAATCTGAAATACATTAGATGTATATAGATTTGTCATTTTAAAAAAATAATGTTTAGAGATTTGAAAACTAACTACACGATCTGTGAGATGGAACTTTTTTCCCTTTAACAAAATAATACTGAAATATAGCACAATTCACATATGAAAACAATAAGGTGACAAAAGAATTTCCACAAAAAAATGTGTACATAATTGCTCTATGATTTTACTTTTTAACCAAATCCAGTGAAAGTAGATATTTACAATTTGAATAAAAAAACAAATGCAGTTAGCAGGTGCAAAGATTTGTTGTTTAGAAGCTAAGGGAGGTGATATACATGTTCATGATTACTTGCATAGTTTAAGACCTCAAGAAAATAGTGCATTACCACGAAAAGGTGGATTCAGAATTTATATTTGATGGATTCAATTTTTAGTTTTTTTTTTTTATCATGACTACAAAGTTCAATGTTGTATTTTGAGTAAACCATTGCCTATATATAGATTGTTCAAGTCATTAGAATTTGATAGAAGAAAGTTGAAGGGATATGTTACTTAAATAGAGAATGTAAATGGATGGAGGTTTTTTTGTAACTCATGAGATATAATTGAATATAATAAATATAATTTTTTTTTTTATTTATTAAACAAATTGATCAATGCAAAAAATGGTGGAAAAATTTCAAAAAAGAAGAGAAAAAAGATAAATAGAAATGGTGGCCGCAGAGAGGTGTCACATCATCCTTGTCTTATTTCTCCTTTATAGATATATATTAATATATTGATTATGGAGGAAATTAAGAGGTTTTTAGATTTTTAATATTTAATTTAACATAAGATAAATTAATAGGATAGAGTCGGAAAAAATGCAAAAAAAGGAGAAAAATGTAAAATAAAAATGGATGAAAAACAATAAAATAAAAATGGATTACATGAAAGGACTTATGTAAATTCTCTAATTAATAGCAGATGAGAGAAATTATGTAACACAAAAAAATCTTTGATTATATATAACGTTTACTTATCACTACAATAACTATAAATATTCTTATTTACATAATTAACCCATTAGGTATAAAACAACAAATAAATAAGATTAGGTAAGACAAGTTCGAATTAAGTATATGATTTACCTCCAATTATGATTTCTAATAAATATTATCATTTATATTACTTGAGTAATATTTATGAAAAATATTTAAGTATGAATGAAAAGTTGAAGTTCTTACGTGTTAAGTATCTTTCTTCTCAATAATTTATCTTCTATCGATAAAATAGCTCATCAAAATTTTATTATTATATAAAAAAATTATATAAATTCAACAACTTCTTACACATCGCGCAAAGTGCGAACCTATTCACTAGTATATAATAATAAAGGAGAAACATAGAGAAGGTGGTGTGACATCTCTCTATGGTCTTCATTTCTATATATTTTTTTCTTATTTATTTAAATTTTTCTTCACTTTTCTTTTGTTTATCTTGTTTGAAAAATAAATTCAAAATTACTTAGATATTTACTCAATTAAATGAGAAACTTTAATTTCTTAATTGTACAGTTTCTTATAACTCTTCTCTTTTCATTGTCTATTGTTAATGAAGAAGAAAAGTGGTGTTGCCTGCTTATAAATTGCGTCAAAAGAGTACCAGCAAGAATCACAATAGTAAGGTTGATGGCTAA
>NW_025843605.1:0-5608 GCF_002878395.1 Capsicum annuum | reverse complement strand
CACAATTTTCACTTCAAAACTATAGAACACAGCATTAAGAAAAACTAGTACACAATGACAACCGATCATAATCATATGGCCTATCTTAGTCATAATTTGTTAACACATCCTCCTTCTTCACATTATTACTATTTACCCATCTTCGCACCTAAATTACTTTTATAGCTCTATAAATTTCAACTAAACTTCCTCTTGAAATCTCAGGAAAGCCTAAAGTAACAATACTCAACCACCAAGTACTTTCACCAATAAACTGTACTTTTCTAGCACCAAAAACACCATCAACAACTATTTTCATACTTCAAGCAAACAACAATCCATGATAACTAAAATATCCTTCTCTAATTTTTGCTAAACTAACAAACAAGGATATATCACTTCATTACTAATTCAATCATAAGCAAAAATTCAGTTATACATATTCAATAAATCGCCCTTACGACCATTCTTGCAACTACACTTCTAAACCCACAAGTTCAACTAAAACAAGACTTTCAACTAAATGTCACTACTTCTGTCACTACACAGAAACCCACACTTTCAACTAACACCAGAACAACAAGATAAATAACAAGTTGCTAGTGAATCAAAATAGGCCTCAGATGGCTTAACTAGACTTTGGTTTTGTGTTTTGATTAAGAAAATTACATGAATAACAAAGCAACTATGCTAGTGAATCAAAAAAGGCCTCACATGGATTCACTAGACTTTGATTTTTCACAAATATAATGATAACAAGATTGCATAATACAAGAGATAGAAACTTGACACACAACATTCAACGATCTAAGAATACACCTTAATCTGTCTTAATTAAATAACTCATAAGAACAAGGGAATAACTTAAATTTTAAGGACTTATAACATACTAGAAGGCTTCTCTCAAGCCGCTTTATGAAACTTTTGAAACTTCTGCTAGCAATTATAAAAGCATTATCTGGGAAGGAAATGGAACTTGCCGAACATGTTACCTCAAGAGAAGTACATAGATAGAGAAGTATAGATTATCATTATGGATTCTGAGGAGAAATTTGAAAGCATATCTAACTCGGGCTTAGTGCACAATTTCTACTGACTATCTATGAAGCCTCTACTAGTACTAATTGTAGGTAGCTGGGTCATGACTCCTGACTAACCCAACTCAATACGACTGAATAAAAATACAACACTTCTCGAACTGTATAACTAACTCAAGCCGTTGAATCAAAAGGACTCATCACCTGCTGGATTGGTGCAGCGAACTGGCTGGATCTGAAGATATACACTATACCTTGTACCTACATTCTGAGAAAATATAGCCCACATATGAATATGTAGGTCAGTACCATGGAAACATACCAAGCATATGGGGGTGCAATGCATATATAAAATAATATCTTAATATCATCACAGTTTATAAAATTATGCATGCTGATATAAATGACTCACTTAGCTCGAATTAAAATCATCATAATCATAAGAGAGTAAAATATATTGGGTGAAATATGTGAGTCATCATAATAAATCTTAATTCACTTCCATCTCGATTCCAAATCATCAAAGCAATCAAATATCATAACAATTCTCTTGGAATATATGTTCATTAAATCTTTCAAAAATAATGATTTTCTCAAACTCAGTCTTTCAAACAAATATATTTTCATCTCAGATAGAAGAAAAGACTTTTTATAGTAGATAGGAGAATACACACACACATTGGGAGTCTTTTACAACCGACATAAACCATATGAGCTACATGGAGTCTAACATCCAACCCACGTTGGGGAGAGCTTTCCTATTCTTACCATCGAAGTAGGACCTTAATCATTCTTTTAACTAGTGATCACTATATCAATTAGCCTTAGGCTCACATCCTATAGGGGCACGTAGTTATAGGGAAGTACCAATCATAGCTATACCTCCCACTCGATGCTGAAGACTACTCTCGGACTTAGCTCAGATCCTTTCAAAAGAAAATCCACAACAACACAATTCAACAATTCATAACGGGAGCCATCATGCTACCCCTTTATCATAATCAATCAAAATACGGATTTCTTTTCTCATTCAAGTTCAAAAATAACTCCTACAAGACCAAAAGGTCAAATCTATCCAATCTCAAAGTGTATATAATATATTACTTCAACAAAATATAAATTAAAATTGGGTTCAACAACCTAGATATCAATACTTGATCAAAACATTTCAAGATTCACACTTTATATATAACAAATGTATGATTCATATGAAAATCTAGAAATTTATCTTTTAATCATGAATATTCACATCAATGCTCATGAAATTCATCTTCAAAACATCAAAAATATTATAACTTCTTCAACAAGAATATAAATTTCAAATTTTCATCTCAAATTCATAAGTAGAGTATGTAAAATCATATATCTTTGTAAAATAATACAAATTTTTGGTACCAGAACGAAAGGGTATTCTTGTTGAAAACACTAAATACCTTATAATTGAAGCTTTGAATGAACTCTTGACCTTGGGACTCTATTCATGAAAGTAATGAGTCTTTCTTGTAGCCCTCGGAATGGGGATTCCGAATCTCGAAGAATTATTGAAAACTCATGGTTGAATCTTGAGATATTTGAATTTTTAGGTTGAATCCCTAATGAAGGTTTTTAGGTTGAATCCCTAATGAAGGTTTTTAGGTTGAATTTTTAGGTGTTTTTGGCACTTGGAAGTGAGGTATGCAGCGCACAACACATGGATGACCTTAAGGTGTGCGTCGCATACCTTATAGAAGACATTTAAGTATGCCTCGCACTCCCAATCGCACATATTTCATTGGGCAGCACATTGCCCATCGCACACCCTTACTGCCTCTCACGAAAATGGGAATAACTCTTTGCTCGGGTATTAGATTTTTACGAAATTGGTATTGTTGGAAAAATAATTCAATTATCTACAATTTGATAGGTCTTAGGATGAAAAATTCCATGTATATTAATAGATATAAACGTTTGAAGTTGACCCTTGTAGAATCGAATGCCAAACTTTGGATGAATCAATTGGTCTTAGCTCAACTTTGTTCTAGGTCATTGCTATGAATATTTTTCACCTCTAAACTACTCCATAGACTACGATAATGATAATGCAACTTGTATTCATGTGAAAATCACTTGGATTTGAGCTTAGACGTACAGGAAAGACGGTTAGAATTCTAGCACGAAAATACGGGGTATTACTGCTTCCCTTATCTCAAGAAGGAAAAACTTATCTAAGAACGTATCATAGAACAACCTCCAAGTCATGGGAGTATCATTCTCCCTTTGACTGTTCTTCCACAACACTACCCAATCATGAACAACATCCTACAACCTATAGGATGCAAACTGTATATTTTCCTCTTCAGACACATGCATAATTTGGGTGATATTCTTCACCTCATCAAGATAAAGTTGGGGGTTCTCACTTGATATTGACCCAAATAATTATGGTGAGTTCATCTTCATAAAATTTTTTATCTTACCTGCGGCTAAATTCCCATCTTACTTAGGTGGGGCTACAGCCTGATGGTTACCCTGAACATTAGTCGTCACAGCTTGGGATAGAGCCCGAGAAGCTGCTTGGAACTTGCATATGACATATTTACTTCGAAGGCTCGGGCTGAGGTGGATGATTATTATTTCTATGGGCATTAGCTATGCGAGAAGGCATATTTTGTAATGAAAAAAGGAAATAGATAATACCGGAGTTTAACATGAGCTCATGCTCACTCACACGACATGAACATTGAAATAAGGAAAACTGTTCCTAAAATATCTCATAGCCTCCTGTAGATAAATGTGACGCGCAACACACCCATGCATAAGACTCTACTAGATGCGGCTTTCAGACTTTCTAGGAGACTATTGAATCTTAGGCTCTGATACAAAATTTGTAACACCCTAAGTTTGGTATCCTGGATGCTACACGGTGCTCATAATCCTGAAGGACGACAAGCTAACCCTTAGCTAATACCTGTAACTGAGCACTACATAATATACTATAAAGATGCAGAAACCTAGCGGAAAACTTTCCATAAGATTCAAAATGAAATACAACTGAAAACTAAATACTAATACAACTGTCTAAACATCTAGTCTAAAAGCCTCTAAACTGTCTAAATAAGGAGCTGATGGGACAATCCCTCAACTAACTCCATCTACTAAAATACTAAATCTAGTAATATAATGAAATAATAGAACCCTCAAATGATGAAGACTTACTATTGGGTCTACTGCTGTAGATTGAAACTGAACTTCTAACGATACTCTGGAGCTCGTGCTCTAAACCAATTATACCATAATAGCACAGAAAAGTATATGTTAGTATGTAAGAATGTACTGGTATGCTAGATGAGGTAAGGCTAAATGCAAGGGTTCATATGCATGAACAATACTGACTGAATATATGAGTATGCTGAATGAGGATACATGCATGAATGTATAAACTATAACTAAAATAGTGGTGACACTAAATACTGAATTCTACTATATGGACTACTAATAACTGAGTCTACTAATACTGAATTCTAAGATCGAGCCTATCTAGCGGCTGATCCTTGAATCTACTGATACTGATACTTATTGATTGAATCTAACATCAATCCTATCTAACGGGTGATCTCTGAATATACTGATAATGATAATGATTGACTGTATCTAAGATTAGGCCTATCTAGTGGGTGATGTCTAAATTTACTGATAAGGAATATAATTGATTGAATTTGAGATCAAGCCTACCTAATAGCTGATCTCTTAATCTTTAGAACTATCTAAGTTCTTTACTGAGCTGAGTGATTATATGTGACAGTCCTGATTTCTGTAATACTGATCTGAGTTTTATTATTGAGTCTGAATCTGAAACTGAGACTATGGGTGGTAGTCATCTAACCGACATACCCCAAATCTAAACTAGTGGGGTCCAACCTATAATTCCAGCTGGAAGGGTCTCAGTACTGTGCCACGGGTAAAGACACTTCTATGGTCAAGCCTATCTAACGGGTGACCTTAGACAGGAAGTCAAGCCTAATCTAACTGGTGACTCCTGAGAGCTAGCCAAGACTTAGTCTAATGATTGACTCCTCGTCCTGTATTGGCTACACTATTCTAGAGTACAGGGACTGCTACTAACAACTCTGCCTCTCTAACGGGGAAGCCGTCATCCCTGCCCTCGCTCGGTGTTAAATTCTACTCCCAACTTAATGGACATTAAAATAATTCTTAGATTGTACTAGACTGAGCTGAATCTGTTTCGGATCATACTATTTAACTGAGCTGAACTGAGCTTATTGAGTTTCGTTAGCTAACGGAATATTAAACTGACTAAATTCTACTGAGTTCTGAACTGAATGCTTGAATACTACTGAGTTCTGAAATGAATACTTGAGCTGGACTTGGAATGATACTGACGACACACAGCTAAACTGTTGGGTATTGATACCCCACAGGACTCAATAACATAAAATAAAAAAGACACGATAGTTCTTAAATAGCATACAATAGTCTATCATTCACAATACAATCGATGAGGCATCTCTTCAAGCACTTGAAAGTTATAAACTCGTACATGCATAAGACTGCATACTAATGTCTCATAATTCATCCAATGAAGTCTTTCATCA
>NW_025843604.1:0-5313 GCF_002878395.1 Capsicum annuum | reverse complement strand
AAGTCATTTCTTCTATTTAAGATAACTCTGATGAAGACCTTCAGATGCTGTAATCTTTTTTCTTCAATAGGACTCTATCAGTTAGTTACACTCCTTATTGTATTATGTCTCCTAGTCTAGGTAGGATTTCTTTATTAGCTCAACTTCAAGTGTTGTGTTTATCTTCTTCTCAACTTTATTTCTGCACGTGATAAATGTTAAAGCATAACTGAATTTGCTTGCTTATCCACTTCTGACTTGAACCATTATTTTATCATCAGCCTTGCTCGTCACTTCTATTTGCTTCACCTGTGTGGACCAGCAAGAGTAACATATTTCATTCATACTTCAAGCATCAAAACTTTATTCCTCTAATAAATTCCTTCTTGTTTATGATGGAAAACCAGTACATGTTTTATAGCATCATAGCATTACAGTATTCCTCTTAAATTCCTGACATACTCAATAAAGGATTTAAGCACAAGGATACTAGAATAAAATAGGTTATTCATTTAAGTTATAAACATTGCAGAATCTATTCTTCTCCCTTTTGACATCATTGTAAAGCAAGGCCCAATTAGGTGAAAATTATAATACCCTATACTTATACCTAGCTTGAAATTATCCCAAGAATGTTAGATACTTGATTTCCAAGACAAATACCCTTTTATACGTATGATATTATTAAGATTTTCACTTTTTGATGTGTGGAAAATTGAATTAGCTTTCCAACGATACCAATTTCATCCAAATCCAGTATCGGGGTAGAAAGTTATGAACGTATTACAAAAAGCAATCAAAATTGCCTAGGTGCGACGATGAGGGCCGATGGACCGTTGAGCTAGCGACAGACCGTCACCCAAACTATCGTAGCGGAGGCAGTAAGACCACATTCTTCTTAAGGGTGATGTTTCAGGCCGACAGACTGGCGAGCTAACGATAGACCGTTATCTAAGTCACCGTTACTAAGGCAATGATTCTTTATTCTGGCCCAGGTGCGACGGTCAGATCAACGGACCATTGAGCCAGTGACGAACCGTCACACGAGCCGTCATAGATCCCGTTCAGCAAATTCTAATCCAATTTTAAAAGGATATTTGAGTCTTTTCTACCCATTTTAACCCCTAATTATATTAGATCAAAGCTTATAAGTTCATTATCCATCTATAACATCAAATTAGGGTTTTCTCTCAAAGATAATCCCCAAGAACAAGATCCAAATCATTCTTCAAGAAACTAAGAGATTCCAAGTTCTTCAAGTCCAAGAACTTCAAGAAACTCACAACCCAGGTATGTCATGTGTTGATTCATGGATCCCTTTCACCCATGAAGCTCAAGAATATCTTTTCAAATCTAAGATTTGTGTATGTATGAATGTTTATGATTTAAATTGAATTGAAATTCATGTTTATGATGTTGTGGGGGCTTTTGATTCATGTTTTAAATTACATATCCCAATGATTGACCCTTGTATGTGATGATTTGTATAATAATCAGGATAAACCCTTCAAACTTGAAAAATTATTCATGCAACTATGACAATTAGATGCATTGATGATGGTATAACCAAAGCATGCTCCCTATGTGTTCGATTAAATACCTATGTGAAGGAAAAGTGACATACTAGTATAATAATATGAAATCCCCATTTATGTACAAGTTTATGCATATCCAGTGTTTGATGAAATATCTTAGTCAATGAATTATGGATATATATGTAGCCATTGTGGTGCTTTAGAACTTGTACTTCATGAAATCTCCAACTTATTGTATTATGGATTGTGATGTTGGTCGTGTATCCAAGAAAGTCATGTTTTGTCAGTTTCTTTCTATCGAGTCCTGGGGGTACTTCTACCCAAAAATTTAGTTGTGTGCCTAGAATCAGTGTCATATTTTCAAGATACTCTCAGTCAAGCCATGATCCAAGAATTTAGTCAATCTCATAACTCAGAAAAAACTCAGTAATCTCAGCAGTATTCCGTCTATCAACGGAACTTAATTAACTCAGTCCAGTTCAATTCAGTTAATCATGTTCAGCATCTATTCAGATGGGAGTAGAAATTAGCACCGAGTGAACCCAAGGATAGGAACCTACCTGTTATATGAGGGTGTGATTCTTAGAAGCAATCCTTACATTCCAGAACTACGTTGCCAACGTAGGTTGAGACATTATATGTTATTATATGAGGGCAGATGAGGTGGCTTAACCTATTATATGAGGATTCCCACCATTCTCACTAGAGTTACCTATTATATGAGGGTTACTCACAGATTGTCCTTACCAGTGGTGTGGTATTGACACCCTTCCAATTGGGGTTATAAATTGGACACCAACTCAACTATATTGTGTTATTTGGGGTTTGTCGATTAGATGACTACTTTCCAAAGTTTCAATTATAGATTAGGACTTTCAGATATAGTCATTCAGTCTCAGTAATAGAACTTAGATAGTTCTTTAGAATTTCAAGACTGTTAGATACAGTCAACTCAGAATAGAACGAAACTTAGCTAGTTCAATCAGAAACTAGACTGTCAGATACAGTCACTCAGTATCAGTTATTTTAGTTATACAGCTATCAGTATCTTATGTCATCTGTACTCAGACTCAGTAGTCATGTTATCACAAACTCAATTACAGTTATTATGTATGCATGCATGTATTCTCACACTCATTTTATTTAGTCAGTTAGTATAGTTCATGCATGTGAACCTTTTGCATTCAACCTACCTTACATGCATACCAGTACATTCAAATGTACTGACATATTTGTGCTATGGTGTTTTATACCATAGGTTCAGAAGCACGAGATCTAGAGCATCAGTAGCAGTCCAGTCTCTGTAGTCAGAGTTTGCAATGAGTCCTCATCCTTCGAGGACATGACCATTACTTTATTATCTCATTGATTAATTAATTTCAGTAGTTGGAGTTAGTTGGGGACATATCCCATCAACTCTTTGTCTAGACAGTTCAGTAGTTAGAGGCTTTTCAAACTAGCATGTTTAGACAATAATTTTAGTTGTTTTGGGTATTTAATACCCCCTCCAAATATTATCTTATAGTTTGGAACCTTATGGTCTTTCAGCCTTTATTTCCATATTTATATAGTATATTATACAGTGTCTAGGTATAGATATTAATCATAGGTTAGCTTATGGTCCTTTGGGTCACGAGCAACGTGTAGCATTTCGAGTATCAGATTCGGAGCGTTACAAAAATAATGTTTAATAATCCATGGCCATTGGGGATATCACTAAAACAATCCATGGCCATTGTAGGTGATTCATCAAGCTCAAAGTCTGGATCTAACTCAGCAGGAGTATCAAGAGATGACTCAGACTTAGAGGAATTAGAAGAAATAAGTATGTTAAGCTATTTCTTAGAACGTGTGGAGAATTTTAGTAGAGTGGACTTGGAAGATTATGAAGTCTTTGAAGCTGGGGTGGACTTTGTCTTAATCGAAGTTGTACGAAAGGCAGAGGGTTTTGGAATAGTGCATTTCACTATTTTGCCTTTACGTATAGAGCAGAACAATATATCTTGAGAGGAAGATGGAGGAGGAGGAGTAGGTGTATCCACACGCCTCCTTTTGCTAGCTTGAAAAGCTTCAGCAAGAGATGCCTCTTCTTATTTTTTTTGGTGAGTGTGAGGATTTATAGGAGAGGGCACAAAAGGACGAGGCTCAGCAAGATCATGGTCCTCAACAACAATAGGAGAGAAAGAATATTTTTACTTTGGTTGAGATCGTGATTTTCTGGGAATAAAATTGGCAATGAGAATATCATCGGGGTCGATAATTTGGAGAGGAACAAGAGTTGGTGGAGTAGGATTAGGAGTGAACTGTAATGCCCCAAAATATCATCCCGAGATGGTACACGTAGTCTCAAGATAACCCTTTAAGCCAAAACACTATCCTTGGGTTCTAACATAACAACATACACGCTACGGTAAGGATATATATAAGTACATATCATATCACATCACGCATGGAACGGAATATCGTTAAACTGTACATATATAGAATGTCTTTACATAAACTAACCCAATAATACACTAGTCTGACATAGCCTCTATACAGTAAAATCAACGAGCCATTTAGACAAACCCCTAACTGACTCAACAGACCAAAGAGATTACAAAACAACAGCACCAAAACTAGCAACTTGGTCCTCGAACCATGAGGACTCACCACTAAAGGAACGTAGATGTGGCACTCGGATATCACTATCGCAGCTGTGGCTGAGTACCTGAACCTACATCACGGTAAGAATGTAGCCCATAGAGAAATATGTGGTTTAGCATAAGATACGTACTGAGTATGTGGGGGTGCATGTAAAATATAAATAATATCATAAATTTCGTAAAAACATACATACGGACCATAATGACACACCTGGCTTGAGTGACATTGAATCATGCAACTCATAACTTCTTAGATAGGAAATATAGGAGAAAAACCTCATAAATAATTATAGATCATCATAGGCAACTTGACTTACCACATCAAAACTCGAAGTGACTCGGTATTTCAATAAACATGACTCTTATGGACAGGGAAGTTTCCTATAACCTACAATCCCACGTGAGCTACTTAGAATACCAACATTTGAAACCCCCGTTGGCGGGAGTGTCATACTCTTTGCCAGGGAGTACGACCTTAAAACTGTAATAATCACAATTGGGCTCTCTGGACAATAATATCATCATCAAACAACCCTACGGTGGAACATAGGTTTGGGGAAATACCATATTTCCCTCTTGGTGCTAAGTACTACTCCCCGATAAGCTTAGAATGCATTAGAAAATCCACCACAATATCACAAGGGTCTATCATAAAGACCAAATCAAATCTCTTTCTCATTTATCAAATCATATCAATTTGTGGATTCCTAACTCAACACATTTTACCTCAAAACATTTTGATCTTCCTCAACATCAATAAGGTATCAATGAATTGAACCATAACCGACTCAAAATTTAGACAAGGATATGAAGACTCAATACATAATATTTTCAACAACTTAACTCATCAAAACCATTCGAAAAATACCAAGACTCATTACAACTTCAATATCAACATTTCTCAAGTTGTCATCCAACTCTCATTTAAAGGTACTTGAGACATCAACCCATAGTAGGGATATAGAATTTTCAATATCAATTATAAATTCATAATAAGGAAATGGTGGAATAATAGTATAAATCAAGGCTTAACAAATTAAATCATCATGCTCTCATAATCAAATACTTTTTGGACATAATTTCATCTCAACATCATACACATATCGGATGACATAATCCCATAGCTCATGGACAATAATATAATATATAAAACC
>NW_025843603.1:0-2007 GCF_002878395.1 Capsicum annuum | reverse complement strand
AAAAATAATTTTTTTATTTATTTATTTATTTTAGTAAATTTAAATTTTAAAATTAGTTTTTTCTTATATAGAAATACTAATATTTAAACTTAACTTTAAATTTTTAAAGTACAAAATTAATAAATTTAATTTAATAAAATAAATTTCTAATGAATATTTTCTTAGAATTTGTGTTGGGTCAATATGTATCAAGTTAACAAGAAATAAATAAAAATATATAGTAGTGGCACTATCCAATAATATTTAATAATATCAAATTTTGCATATGCAAATATAGCATCTCATATTTAATTAATATACTATTTCGGTATATTATCGACGATTACTATAGGATATGATAAAATTATATTAATTTTTATAGTAATAACATAATCAATTGCTCTTAATTAATTATTATGAGTCATCTAGGTATTAAGAAAATAAATAATATTTAATGAAAAATAAAATAGCCATAAAATGGAAAATTAACTCTTAATGTTTTAAATTAAATTTTCGTCTTTCGAACGATGATTTTACTATATCACTCCTTATTATAAGTCATTTATATATTAGAAAGATAAGAATAACAAAATGATATGTCAACATAAAATGTTTGATTGACTATCAAAATTATATTAGTGCCACATAAATTGGGATGGGACAGAAGAAGATATAAAGCAACATATATTATTTGAAAATGAAATAAAAAGTACTATAAATAACAATAAATAACAAAAAAAAATTGACTTATTTCTGTTGTTTCAATCGTGATTTTAATGTATCACCCGCAGTTAATTATTATAAGTCACTTATATATTGAAAAATTAATAATATGGAATCCACGATTTTACTATATATATATATATATATATATATATACTATGAACAAAAATTTTCATGATATTTTTTAAAAAAAATAAAAATTACTACATCTACTCAAAGGGCAAAAGAGTAAAAACATACAAAGAGATAAATGTAGAGAAATCAAGAAGCACCAAATGGATTATTAACATTTGTAACATTCAACACATTTCTAAATGTTTCCAAATTCTTCTTGAACCAATACATACACATAATAAAAATAATAAATAATAAATAATAATAATTACATTTTACTATATCACCCCTAATTAATTATTATGGTCATTTAAGCATTGTGCCACGTAAGTTGAAATAGAAAAAATATTATAAATCACAATGATCAAAAATTTAAATTATTTTAAAAAATATAATTGGCTATCATCTATACAAAACTCTGGACAAGAAGAGTAGCATATGTTATTCAAAAATTACATAAAAAGTATTATAAATTACAATAGTTAATAACTTAAAATATATAAAAATAATTTAATATGTTATATATTTCAAAAAAAAATATATGAAAAATACTAGAAATCACAATAATTAACAACTTAAAAAATTTAAAAGATATAAATATTTGGTCTACTCTTAAAATTATATTAGTGTCACTAAAATTGAAAGAGAAGAAAAGTATTATAAATCACAATAATTAAAAATTTTAATTATTTTTAAAATATAATTGACTATCAATGCCACAAAAATTTGGACAAGAAAAGTAACGTATATTAATTTAAAAATTACATAAAAAATATTATAAATTACAATAGTTAACAACTTAAATTGTCTAAATACATATTAAATGAACTCATGCTATATTTCGGATGAATCCTAGAAAACATATGCAACCCTTTTATTAAAAAATTTTATTTAAACATATCAAGATTGAAAAGATAAATAAATATCTTAATGTTGGACCCGTGCTTAATATTTCGGATGAATCCTAAGGAAGTTGGAGGCTTGACTGATAGCAAATATATATCAAGTAGTGAAAAGTTAGCAATGTTTCTAAATATTTTGGCTCATCATGAGAAGAATAGATCTATTAAGATTGATTATGTTAGATCGAGTTGGAGCGTAAGTCAAGCTTTCAACGAATGTTTGAGAGCTATTCTCAGACTAGCTCCATTATTACTTGTTAATCTCAAGCCGGTGCTTGAAGTTGAGAGT
>NW_025843602.1:0-3934 GCF_002878395.1 Capsicum annuum | reverse complement strand
TTTGCTCCGATAGAAAAATTAGATGAAACTAATTTCATTGGAAAGAGAACTCGCAGAGCTTTCCGTTGATATATAGTAGATCACCCAGATCATTATGTACAAGGAGTTATGATCGTTTAAATTTGGAGAAAAAATACGCCAGGCCTCAGTACTTTTTCCTGCACGTTTTACTGTTCACTACTATTCACGGTTCAATCGAAATGTTCATAACTCGTCGGTCGGGTGTCCGTTCTGGATGATCCACATATCGTTCGAAAGATTATTTGGTACTCTACATAATGGTGGGTCATAATCTAAGACATTCCACACGGAAAATTTTTAATTCATTTTAGAAGATAGAACCCAACACGTTTACGCACAATATTTCAACGAAAAATTTCCCGGGGTATTACATCATCCCCCCTTGGAAACATTCATCCTCGAATAACGCTAGACATGCCAAGATTAGATAGGAAATAGAGCATACAGCTGAAATCATTCATTAGACTCATCACCACATCATTTCTCACTCCGAATGCAACATAGAATGCATAAATTCAAGAAACTACAGCTGAACACATAATAAATGACAGCTGAACCGCTACAACTTTTATCAAAAGTGCATGATTTAGGGAAGAAAGGCACCTTCGGTTTCATCAGAGTTCGCGGAAAATAGGTGCGGGTACTTGGATCGCATATCCGCCTCAGCATTCCAAGTTGCACCCTCAACATATTGGTTTGGGTACCAAGACCCTTCTGAAAAGCTTTCCAAAATTGCGAAGAGAACTGAGTACCCCTATCCGAAATGATAGACAAGGGAACTCCATGCAGTCTGACTAGCTCTCGGATATACAATCTAGCGTAATCCTCAGCAGTATATGAAGTATGAATAGGCAAGAAATGAGCAGACTTAGTAAACCTATCAACCACAACCCAAATGGAATCATGATGGCGTCGGGAAGGAGGTAAAAAAAATCACGAAGTCCATATTTATCTCTTCCCACTTCTAGGTGGGAACACTAAACTCTTGCATCATACCACCAGGTCTTTGGTGTTCAACTATAACCTGTTGGCATGTTGCACACTTAGCTTCAAACGCTGCTATATCTTTCTTCATGCCACTCCACCAATAGATTTCCCGCAAGTCTTGGTACATCTTGGTGGCACCAGGATGAATAGAATATCGCGCCCCGTGTGCTTCAACCATAATCCTCTGTCTCAGATCATCAATATTTGGGACACACAATCCACCCTGCAATCTCAACACACCATCTCCCCCTTGGGAGAAAACCTCTACTTTTTGGTCCTTGACTGACTCCTTCAGTCTGACCAAACTAGCATCTAAGTATTGCTTTTCCTTCTCTTCCGAAACCAAGGAGGATTCAGAACTACTCTGAACCCCTATACTACCTTCAGCAAGTCAAACAACCAAAACCCTCAATCTAGCCAAACGATGTACATCACGAGCCAACTCTTTCGTACCTTCTACCACATGCGAAACACTACCCATGGACACTCTACTTAGGGTATCCGCCACAATATTGGCCTTGCCTAGATGGTACAGCACACTCATATCATAGTCTTTTAACAATTCTAACCATCATCTCTGCCTAAGATTCAATTCTCTCTGGGTAAACACATACTGCAGACTCTTATGATCAGTGAAAACATCAACATGGACACCATACAAATAGTGTCTCCAGATTTTCAAAGCAATCACAACAACAGCCAACTCAAGTTCATGGGTGGGGTAATTTCTCTCATGGGTTTCAACTGTCTAGAAGCATAAGCTATCACCTTACGCTTCTGCATCAATACACAACCCAAACCAACTCTCGAAGCATCACAGTACACTACAAAACCATCAACACTATCAGGCAAAGTCAAAATAGGGGTTGAAGTGAGTCAAGTCTTCAACTCCTGAAAACTCTTCTCACAAGATTCGTACCACAAGAACTTTACTTTCTTTTGGGTCAACCGAGTCAAAGGAGATGCTATAGAGGAGAAACCCTCAACAAAACGGCGGTAATAGCCAGCTAACCCAAAAAACTTTGGATATCAATCGGAGAAATAGGTCTAGGCAAATTTTTAACAGCTTCGATCTTTTGGAGATCAACTCTAATACCCTAGGAAGAAATGATATGACCCAAAAAATCAACTGACCTTAGCCAAAACTCACACTTATTCAAACTTGGCAAACAACTTGTGATCTCTAAGGGTTCTCAAGATAGTTCGAAGATGATCAAAATGTTCATCCTCACTATGGGAGTACACCAGTATATCATCGATGAACACTATGACAAACATATCCAGATATGGTCGAAACTTTCAATTCATGAGGTCCATGAAAGATGCTGGGGCATTAGTTAACCCAAAAGACATAACAAAAAACTCAAAATGGCCATAACGAGTTCGGAAAGTGGTTTCTGGGATGTCAGACTCCCTAACTTTGAGTTGATGATAGCCAGAACGAAGGTCTATCTTTGAAAAATAACTTGCACCTTGCAATTGGCCAAACAAATATCTATTCTCGGAAGGGGGTACTTATTTTTATGGTGATTTTATTCAATTGGTGGTAATCAATGGACATATGTAAAGAGACATCTTTCTTTCTCACAAACAACACAGGAGAACCCTAAGGAGAAACACTGGGCCTTATGAAACCCCTATCTAGTAGATCTTTGAGTTGTTCTTCCAAATTCTTAAGTTCTGCAGGGGCCATACGTTAAGGAGGAATAGAAATGGGCTGAGTATCAGTAAAAAGATCAATTTCGAAATCTATCTCTCTATCAGGAGGTATCCCTAGGAGATCATCCAGAAAGACATCAGAAAACTCATTGACGACGTTAACAGACTGGAGAGTTGGAGTCTCAGACTTAGTGTCTTTAACTCTAACCAAATGGTAAATATACCCCTTGTAAATAAGCTTTCTATCTTTGAGGTAAGAGATAAAATTACTCTTGGGTGACACAAAATTCCCAGACCACTCAAACACGGATGCACCCGGAAACTGAAACTTGACCACTCAGGTCCAACAATTAATAGAGGCATATTTCTGAAAGAGGAGAGCACGAATCAATAACAGAGAGAGACACTTTAAGCACGATAGACTTCTGAAAGAAAGAATCACACTTTTTCCTAAAATGTCTTGTAGCCTCTTGCTTATAGATGTGGCGGGCTACACACCGATGATGAAGACTCTACTTAACGTGGCTTGTCAGACTCTCTAGGACACCTTAAAACCTTAGGCTCTGATACCAAGTTTGTAACGCCCCAAAAAATGGGTCCCGGAGCATTACACGGTGCTTGAGGCAACGAGTATCCCCAAGCTAACTCTTTGAGCTATTTTTATTCAGTTCAACACAAATCAATGGGGTTTCCATAAATAACCCTTAAATATCAACAGAGTAATCATTATCTAAGAATAAAAGAATTTCAGAAAAATAACAAAATACGACTTATTAGTCAACTCCCAACATCTATATTAGTCTGACAAGCCTCTAAGAAAATCAATAAAACCAGCGACCCATTGAGACATGCCCCAACTAACTCATACTCAGTTATCAAATGTAAACAATTCTATTCCTCGGAATGTGAGGAATCACCACAATAGAGGATGTAGAACAGCGTGCCCAAAGAATCACGGTCGAACCTAGAACTGAGCGCCTGAACCTACATTCTGAGAAAATGCAGCCCACATCCGAAGATGTGGGTCAGTACCATGAAAAAGAATCGAGTATATGAGGGTGTATGCAGTTGTATAAACATCATCATCATAAATATTTATAAGAAATATGTAGGATGTATGAAAGACTCACATAGCCCGAAGAAAATCATCATAATCATGAGAGGGTGAAATAAGTACAATAACACATGTGAGTCATCATATAATTTGTCAATCACTTTCAGTTCTTGATGAACTGAAAGTGATTGACAAATTATATGATGACTCACA
>NW_025843601.1:0-3805 GCF_002878395.1 Capsicum annuum | reverse complement strand
GAGCAAGGTAGTAGGTCATATGCATCCAGGTCCCAGTATAGTGCTGGAAGTAAGCCAAATCATCCCCTATGTCCTAATTATGGTAGGGCTCATTTGGGTAAGCGTTGGGGTGAGAAGAGAGGTTGTTTCTGGTGTGGTGACATAGGTCACAGAGTTAGAGATTGTACACAGGATGGACAAGGGCATCGTGACTATCGTCCACAGACCCAGACTCAGACTGTTAGTGCTCCAGTTTCAGCGACTCGCCTAGCCCCAGCTCAGGGCGCCTCTTCTAGCAATGTTGGCCGGCAGCGTTAAAATAGATTCTATGCTTTACTAGTCCCACCAGGAATAGAAGGACTCTCCCAATTTTGTTACTGGTATGCTTCGTATATTTCAGTTTGACGTGTATGCTTTGTTGGATCCTGTATCCAGTTTCTCATATGTTACACCTTTGATTGCTGTGAATTTTCAAATGAGTCCTGAGATTATTCATGAGCCTATCCTACTTTCTACCCTAGTGGGTGATTCGATTGTTGCCCAGAAAGTGTATAAAAAGTGTCCTATTACCGTTATTAATAGAGTCTTGTTGGCTGATCTGATTGAGTTAGACATGGTAGATTTTGATATGATTCTGGGTATGGACTAGCTATAATTTTCTTATACCTCTATTGATTGTCGGACCCGAATGGTCAAGTTTAAGTTTTTGGGTGCATCCGTGTTTGAGTGATCTGGGAATTTTGTGTCACCCAAGAGTCATTTTATCTCTTACCTCAAAGCTAAAAAGCTTATTTCCAAGGGATGTCTTTACCATTTGGTTAGAGTCAAAGACACTAAGTATGAGACTCCAACTCTCCAGTCTGTTAACGTCGTTAACGATTTTTTTGATGTCTTTTCGGATAATCTCCTAGGGATACCTCCTGATAGAGAGATAGAGTTCAGGATTGATCTTTTTCCCGATACTCAGCCCATTTCTATTCCTCCTTACCGTATGGCCCCTGCCGAACTTAAGGAGTTGAAAGAGCAACTCAAAGATTTACTAGATAAGGGTTTCATAAGGCCTAGTGTTTCTCCTTGGGGTGCTCTTGTGTTGTTTGTTAGAAAGAAAGATGGCTCTTTGTGTATGTGCATTGATTACTACCAACTGAATAAAGTCACCATAAAAAATAAGTACCCCCTTCCAAGAATAGAGGATTTGTTTGACAAATTGCAAGGTGCAAGTTATTTCTCAAAGATAGGCCTTCGTTCCAAACTCGTTATGCCCATTTTGAGTTTTTTGTTATGTCTTTCAGGTTAACTAATGCCCCAACAGCTTTCATGGACCTCATGAATCGAGTGTTCAAACCATATCTGGATATGTTTGTCATAGTGTTCATTGATGATATATTGGTGTACTCCCGTAGAGAGGATGAACATTTTGATCATCTTCGAACTGTCTTGTAAACCCTTAGAGATCACAAGTTGTTTCCCAAGTTTAGTAAGTGTGAGTTTTGGCTAAGGTCAGTTGCTTTTCTGGGTCATATCATTTCTTCCGAGGGTATTAGAGTTGATCCCTAAAAGACCGAAGCTGTTAGAAATTGGCCTAGACCTATTTCTCCAATTGATATCCAAAGTTTCTTGGGTTTAGCTAGCTATTACCATTATTTTTTTAGGGTTTCTCCTCTATAGTGTCTCCTATGACTCGGTTGACCCAGAAGAAAATAAAGTTCTTGTGGTCTGAATCTTGTGAGAAGAGTTTTCAGGAGTTGAAGACTCGACTCACTTTAGCCCCTGTTTTGAATTTGCCTGATGGTGTTGTTGGTTTTGTGGTGTACTGTGATGCTTCAAGAGTTGGGTTGGGTTGCGTATTGATACAGAAGGGTAAGGTGATAGCTTATGCTTCTAGACAGTTGAAACCCCATGAGAAAAATTACCCCACCCATGACCTTGAGTTGGTTGCTGTTGTATTTTCTTTGAAAATCTGGAGACACTATTTGTATGGTGTCCATGTTGATATTTTCACTGCTCATAAGAGTCTGCAGTATGTATTTACCGAGATAGAATTGAATCTTAGGCAGAGACAATGGTTAGAATAGTTAAAGGACTATGATATGAGTGTGTTGTACCATCCGGGCAAGGCCAATATTGTGGCGGATGCCCTAAGTAGAGTGTCCATGGGTAGTGGTTCACATGTGGTAGAAGGTAAGAAAAAGTTGGATCATAATGTACATCGTTTGGCTAGATTGAGGGTTAAGTTGTTTGACTCTACGGAAGGTAGTATAGGGGTTCAGAGTAGTTCCAAATCCTCCTTGGTTTCAGAAGTGAAGGAAAAGCAATACTTAGATGCTAGTTTGGTCAGACTGAAGGAGTCAGTCAAGGACCAAAAAGTGGAGGTTTTCTCCCAAGGGGGAGATAGTGTGTTGAGATTGCAGGGTAGATTGTGTGTCCCGAATGTTGATGATCTGAGACAGAGGATTATGGATGAAGCGCATGGGGCATGATATTCTATTCATCCTGGTGCCACCAAGATGTACCGAGACTTGTGGGAAATCTATTGGTGGAGTGGCAAGAAGAAAGATATAACAGCGTTTGTAGATAAGTGTGCACCATGCCAACAGGTTAAGGTTGCACACCAAAGACCTGGTGGTATAAAGCAAGAGTTTAGTATTCCTAACTGGAAGTGGGAAGAGATAAATATGGACTTCGTGATTGGTTTACCTCCTTCCCGACGCCATCATGATAACATTTGGGTTGTGGTTGACAGATTAAGTAAGTCTGCTCATTTCATGCCTGTTCATACTTCATATACTACTGAGGATTACACTAGATTGTATATCCGAGAGCTAGTCAGACTGCATGGAGTTCCCTTGTCTATTATTTCGAATAGGGGTACTCAGTTCACTTTGCAATTTTGGAAAGCTTTTCAGAAGGGTCTTGGTACCCAAGTGCTTTTGAGTTCTACTTTTCATTCGCAGACCGATGGTCAAGCTGAGTGGACCATCCAGACCTTAGAGGATATGTTGAGAGCTTGTGCACTTAACTTTAAGGGAAGTTGGGATGATCACTTACCGTTGATAGAATTTGCTTATAATAATAACTTTCACTCTAGTATTGGCATGGCTACATTTGAAGCCTTGTATGGGAGGAAGTATAGATCACCCATAGGTTAGTTCGAGGTTGGTGAAGTGGCTGTAGTGGTCCTGATTTGGTATTCGAGGCTATGGAAAAAGTTAAGTTGATTAGGGAAAGGTTGAAAAATGTGCAGAGTCTTCAGAAGTCATATGCGGATGTTAGAATGAGAGACCTTGAGTTTGAAGTTGGTGACCTAGTGTATCTGAAAATTTCACCCATGAGAGGGGTGAAGAGATTCAGAAAGAAGGGGAAGATTAGTCCCCGTTATGTTGGTCCTTACAAAATTCTTAGCCGTATTGGTAAGGTACCTTATGAGGTCGAGTTGCCTTCCGAGTTGGCCTCTGTTAATCCAATATTCCATGTCTCCATGCTTAGAAAGCATATTAGTGATGCTGTGGAAGTGGATTCCTCTATGAGTGCTGACATTCAAGAAAATCTTTCTTTTGATGAGATTCCTGTTGAGATTCTTGATTTCAGTGTCTGAAGACTAAGGAACAAAGAAGATCCCTTGGTCAAGGTGGTATGGTGAAACCAATCTATTGAGTGTGCAACTTGGGAAGCTAAGGCGGATATGCGATCCAAGTATCCGTACCTATTTTATGCGAACTCTGATCAAGCCGAAGGTACCGTTCTTTCCTAAATCATGCACTTTTGATAAAAGTTGCAGCAGTTCAGCTGTCATTTATTATGTGTTCAACTGCAGTTTCTTGAATTT
>NW_025843600.1:0-1123 GCF_002878395.1 Capsicum annuum | reverse complement strand
CCTGGATGGTACAAGATATCAACATCGTAGTCCTTTAATAGTTCAAGCCATCTCCACTGTCTTAAATTTAGATCATTCTGATTAAAAATATATTACAAGCTCTTATGGTCAGTATATATATCAACATGAACCCCATATAAGTAGTGGCCATATCTTTAAAGCAAAAATAACTGCTGCCAGCTCAAGATCGTGTGTAGGATAATTTTTCTCATGTGGCCTCAATTGTGTATAAGAATATGCTATTGCCTTACCATGCTGCATCAATACATATCCTAAACCAATTCTAGAAGCATCACAATACACTGTATACCCTTCGGTGCCTTCTGGAAGTACCAACACGGGTGTAGAAATCAACTTGTTCTTTAAATCTTGAAAACTCTTCTCAAAGGCATCATTCCATTGGAATTTGGATGATTTATGGGTTAGCTTGGTTAAGGGTGCTGAAATGGAAGAAAAGCCTTCAACAAACCTTCTATAATAACCGGCCAACCCGAGAAAACTATGAATCTCCGTAGGTGTTGTGGGCCTTGTCCAGTTCTTCACAGCTTCTATCTTTTGAGCATCAACCTTTATCCCTTCACTAGATACGATATGACCCAAAAATGCCACCGACTTTAACCAAAACTCACATTTAGAGAACTTTCCATAAAGCTTACAATCACGAAGAGTTTACAATGCCTGTCGTAAGTGATTGGCATGGTCCTCTTCTGATCTAGAATAAACTAGAATATCATCTAGAAAAACTATCACAAATACATCCAGGAATGGATTAAACACCCTATTCATCAAATCCATAAAAGCGGCGGGTGCATTTGTTAGCCCAAATAACATAACTAAAAACTCATAATGACCATACCATGTTTGAAAAGCTGTCTTGGGTATATCCTTCTCTTTGACCCTTACTTGATGGTAACTTGACCTCAAATCAATCTTAGAAAAGCACTTGGTGCCCTGTAACTGATCAAATAAATCATCAATTCTTGGGAGAGGATATTTATTCTTAATAGTCACCTTATTTAATTGCCGATAATCAATACACATCCTCAGCAAGCCATTCTTTTTGCGCACAAACAACACTGGTGCTCCCCAGGGGGACATACTAGGCCTTATGAATCCCTTCTCT
>NW_025843599.1:0-6985 GCF_002878395.1 Capsicum annuum | reverse complement strand
GTACTTGAACCAACAAGACACAACGAATTCACAAAAGAGAAAAGCACACAACAAACACTTAACACGAATGAACGAACGCAAAGACTAATTTACAATCTAGTAGGAGTTTAATTTTTCATGGCCATTTGGGTGGACAAACGAGCGAAATGGAGTGAACAGGGCATTTTTGGGCCAAATCAGTATGCCATAGCCCATGGTTTTGGCGGTGGGCTCGGGGTTCGAGCATGCTGTGGGCAAAAAATTAATCGGGGCATTCCAGGGAGGTTGGGGATCATTCCAGTGTGGTTTGTTTTATTTTTTGTGGCTATTTGGGTTGAAAAACGGGCGAAACAGCACGAATGGAGCATTTTCAGGATAAATCGGTATGCTATAGCCTACGATTTTGGGGCTGAGCTTGGGTTCTGGGCGTGTTGTGGGTTGAAAATCTATCGGAGCATGCCAGGGAGGCTGGGTATCATCCCAGTGTGGTCCATTTAATTTTTCATGGCCATTTGGGCTGAAAAATAGGCGAAATGGCGTGAACAGGGAATTTTAGGGCTAAATCGGTGTGCTATGGCCCACGATTTTGGGGGTGGTCCTGGGGTTCGGGCGTACTGTGGGCCAAAAATCAGCCGGGGAATGCCAAGGGAGTTGGGGATCATCCCAGTATGGTCTGTTTAGGTTTTTGTGGCTATTTTGTTGGACAAATGGGTGAAACGGCATGAATGGGGCATTTTCTTACCAAGTCGGTGTGCGATAGGCCACGTTTTGGGGATGGTCCCGCGTTCCAGGCATGTTGTGGCCCAAAAATCCACCAGGGCATACCAGGGAGGTCGGGGATCATCCCAGTATGGTCTGTTTAATTTTTCGTGGCCATTTGAGAGGACAATCGGATGAAACGGCTTGAATGGGGCATTTTTAGGCCAAATTGGTGTGCTATAACCCATGATTTTGAGGGTGGGCCTGGGGTCCTAGTGTGCTGAGGGCTGAAAATTGATTGGGGTATGACATGGAGGTTGGGGATCATCATTATGTGTTACATTCAATTTTTGGTGGCCATTTGAGTGGACAAACGGGTGAAATGGTGCGAACAGGGTGTTTTCAGGCCAAATCGGTGTTCTATAGCCCACGGTTTTAGGGGTGGGCCTAGGGTCCAGGCGTGTGGTACGACAAAAATTGACCGGGGCATGCCAAGGCACGAACGGGGTATTTTTAGGCTAAATCGATGTCCTATAGCCCATGGTTTTGGGGTGGGCTCGGGGTCCGAGCGTGCTGTGGGCCAAAAATCAACTGGGGCATGCATGGGAGGTTGGGATCGTCCTATTATGTTACGTTTAATATTTTGGCCATTTAGAGGGACAAACGGGCGAAACGGCATGAACGGGCCATTTTCAAGCCAAATCAGTGTGTTATAGTCCACAGTTTTGTGGGTGGGCATGGGGTCCGGGCTTGTTATGGGACAAAAATCGACTGGCGCTTGCCAAGGAGGTTGGGGATCGTCCCAGTTTGGCTCATTTAATTTTTTGTGGCTATTCGGGTGGACACACGGGTAAAACAAAGCGAACGGGGCATTTTAGGCCAAATCAGTGTGCTAAATCCCGCGGTTTCGGTGGTGGACCCAGGGTCTGAGTATGTGGTGGGCCAAAAATAGATCGGCGCATGCCAGGGAGGTTGGGGATTGTCCGAGTTTGGTCCATTTAATTTTTCGTGGCTATTTAGATGGACAAACAGGCGAAACAGCATAAACGGGGCAGTTTTGGGCTAAGTCGGTTTGCTATAACCCATGGTTTTGGGGGTGGGCCCAGGGTCCGGGCATGCTGTTAGCCGAAAAATGACTGGGGCATGCCAGGGAGGCTTGAGATCATCTCAGTGTTGATCGTTTAAATTTTTGTGTCCATTTGGGTGGACAAATAGGCAAAACAACGCGAACAGGGAATTTTCAGGCAAAATCGGTCTGCTATAGCCTACAATTTTGGGGGTGGACCCGTGGTCCAATTGTGTTGTGGGATAAAAATTGACTAAGGCGTGCCAGGGAAGTTAGGGATCATATCAGTGTGGCCATTTAATTTTTCGTGGCTATTTGGGTGGACAAACTGGAAAAACGATGCGAACGGGGCAGTTTTAGGCAAAATCGATGTGCTATAGCCCACGGTTTCATGGGTGGGACTAGGTCCAGGCGTACTGTGGGCCAAAAACTGACTGGGGCATGCCAAGGAGGTTGGGGTTCATCCCAGTGTGGTTTATTTAATTTTTGTGGCCATTTGGGTGGTCAAACAGGTGAAGCGAAGCATTTTTGGGCCAAATCAATGTGGTATAGCCTATGGTTTTGGGGGTGGGCTCGGTGTTCGGGCGTCCTGTTGGTCAAAAATCGACTGGGTCATACCAGGTAGGTTCAAGATCATCCCAGTGTAGTCTATATTATTTTTCATGGCCATTAGGGTGGACAAATGGGAGAAACGGTGTGAACGGAGCAATTTTATGCTAAATCGGTGTGCTATAGCCCACGATTTTGGGGGTAGGCCTGGAATCTAGGAATTCTGTAGGTCAAAAAATGATCGAGGTATGCTAGGGAGGTTGGGGATCATCCCAGTGTGGTCCGTTTAATTAATCATGGCAATTTGAGTGAACAAACGAGCAAAACGGAGGGAACGGGGCATTTTCGGGCCAAATCGGTGTGGTATAGCCTACAGTTTTAGGGATGGGCTCAGGGTCTGGGTGTGTTGTGGGCAAAAAATTGATCGGGGCATGCCAGGGGGGTTAAGGATCATCCCAATTTTGTCTGTTTAATTTTTGGTTGCCTTTTAGGTGGACAAACGAGCTAAACGGCGCGAACAAGGTATTTTCGGGCTAAATCGGTATGCTATAGCCTACAGTTTCGGGTGTTGACTCAGGTCCAAGTGTGTTGTTGGCCGAATATTGATCGGGGCATGCTAGGGAGATTGGGAATCTTTCTAGTATAGTCCGTTTATTTTTCGTGGCCATTTAGATGGACAAATAGGCAAAACGGCATGAATAGGGCATTTTCGGGCCAAATTGGTGTGGTATAGCCCACGGTTTTGGGGGTGGGCACGGGATCCATATGTATTGTTGTCCGAAAATCCACCGGGGCATGCCAAGGAGGTTAGGGATTATCCCAGTGTGGTCCGTTTAATTTTTTGTGGCTATTTGAGTGGACATACAGGTGAAATGAGGCATTTTTGGGCCAAATTGGTGTGCTATATAGCCTATGGTTTTGAAGGTGGGCCCAGGGTATGGTGTGCTGTGGGCCCAAAATTGACCAAGGCATGCCAGGGAGGTTGGGGATCATCCTAGTATGGTTCATTTAATTTTTTGTGGTTATTTAGGTAGAGAAACAGGAGAAACAGCGCGAACGAGGCATTTTTGGCCAAATTGGTGTGCTATAGCCCACGGCTACGGGGGTAAGCCTAGGGTCCAGGCGTGCTGTGGTCCTAAAATTGAGTGGGGCGTGCCAGGGAGGTTTGGGATAATCCCAGTATGGTCCGTTTAATTTCTCATCGCTATTTGGGTGGACAAACAGGAAATACAGTGCGAATGGGGCATTTTCGAGCCAAATTGATGTGCTATAGCCCACGTTTTCGGGGGTGAGCCCTGGGTCCGGGCATGTTATGGGCCAAAAATTGACCGGGGCATGCTAGGGAGGTTAGGAATTGTCCTAGTGTGGTCCGTTTAATTTTTTGTGGCTATTTGGGTGGAGAAACGGGAGAAACAACGTGAACGGGGAATTTTTAGGCCTACTCAGTGTGCTATAGCCCACGGTATCAGGGGTAGGCTCGAGGTCCGGGCATACTATGGCCCAAAAATCAACTGGGACCTGACCGGGAGGTTGGGGATCATTCTAGTATGGTTCGTTTAATTTTTTGTGATCATTTGGTGGAGAAACAGGCGAAATGGCATGAACGGAGCATTTTTGGGCCAAATCGGTGTGCTATAGCCTTTGGTTTTAGGGGTGGGCCCAGGGTTCGGGCATGTTGTGGGCCAAAAATAGAACAGGGCAAGCCAGGGAGATTGGGGATCGTCCCAGTGTGGGTCGTTTAATTTTTCGTGGCCATTTGGGTGGACAAATGAGAGAAATGGCAAAATGGAGCATTTTCTAGCCATATCGGTGTGTTATAGCGCATGGTTTTGGGGTTGGGCCCGGGGTTTGGATGTGTTGTGGGCCGAAAATTGACTGAGGCATGCCATGGAGTTTGGGGATAGTCCCAGTGTGGTCCGTTTAATTTTTCATGGCTATTTGGGTGGACAAACAGCAGAAATGGCACGAACTGGGCATTTTTGAGCCAAATTGGTGTGCTATATAGGCTACGGTTTTGAGGGTGGGCCCAGGGTATGGCATGCTGTCGGCCCAAAATTGATCGAGGTATGCGAGGGAGGTTGGGGATCTTCCTAGTATGGTTCGTTTAATTTTTTTGTGGTTATTTAGGTGGACAAACGGGAGATACAGCATGAACGAGGCATTTTTGGGCCAAATTGGTATGCTATAGTCCACAGCTATGGGGGTAAGCCTAGGGTCCAGACGTGCTGTGGGCGAAAAATTGACTGGGGCGTGCCAGAGAGGTTTGGGATAATCCTAGTGTGGTCCGTTTAATTTCTCGTCGCTTTTTGGGTGGACAAACAGGAAATACAGCACGAATGGGGCATTTTCAAGCAAAAATCGGTGTGCTATAGCCCACGGTTTTGGGGTTAAGACCTGGGTCCGGGAGTGTTATGGGTCAAAAATTGGCCGGGGTATGCCAGGGAGGTTGGGAATTGTCCCAGTGTGGTCCGTTTAAATTTTTGTGGCCATTTGGGTGGTGAAACGGGAGAAACAATATGAATGGGGAATTTTTAGGCCTACTTAGTGTGCTATAGCCCACGGTATCAGGGGTAGGCCTGGGGTCCGGGCATACTGTGGCCTAAAAATCAATCGGGACATGACCAGGAGGTTGGGGATCATCCCAGTATGGTTCGTTTAATTTTTTGTGGTCATTTGGTGGACAAACAGGCGAAACGGTATGAACGTAGCATTTTTGGGCCAAATCGGTGTGCTATAGTCTTCGGTTTTAGGGGTGGGCCCAGGGTTTGGGCATATTGTGGGCCAAAAACCAAACAGGCCATGCCAGGGAGATTGGGGATCATCCCAGTGTGGGCCGTTTTATTTTTCGTGGCTATTTGGGTGGACAAATGGGAGAAATGGCAAAACAGAGCATTTTCTAGCCATATCGGTGTGCTATAGCCCACGGTTTTGGGGTTGGGCCCGGGGTTTGGATGTGCTGTGGGCCAAAAATTAACTGAGGCATGCCATGGAGTTTGGGGATAGTCCCTGTATGGTCCGTTTAATTTTTCATGGCCATTTGGGTGGACAAACAACAGAAATGGCGAGAACGGGGCATTTTCGAGCCAAATCGGTGTTCTATAATGCACAGTTTTGGGAGTGGGCTCGAGGTTCTGGCGTGCTGTGGGCCAAAAATCTACCGGGATATGGTAGGAAAGTTAGGGATCATCCCAATATGGTTCATTTAATTTTTTGTGGTCATTTTGATAAACAAACGGCGCGAATGGTGCATTTTCTGGCCAAATCGCTGTCCTATAGCCCATGGTTTTGGATGTTGGCCCAGGGTTCGAGAATGCTGTGGGCCAAACATCGATTGAGGCATGCCACAGAGGTTGAGGATCTTCCCAGTTGCTCATTTAATTTTTCATGGCTATTTGGGTGGACAAACTGGCAAAATAGCGCGAACGGGGTATTCCAGTCGTCCCATTGTGGTCCGTTTAATTTTTTGTGGCCATTTGTGTGGACAAAGGGTGAAACGGCGCAAACAGTAAATTTTTGGGCCAAATCGGTGTGCTATTGCCAATGGTTTTAGGGGTGGGCCCAAAGTACAAGCACGTCGTGGGCCAAAAATCGACCGGGGCATGCCAAAGAGGTTGGGGATCGTCCTAGTGTGGTCCGTTTAATTTTTTGTGGCCTTTTGGGTGGACAAAAGGACGAAATAACACGAAAGGGGCATTTTGGGCCAAATTTTTTTTCTATATCCCACGGTTTCGAGGGTGAGCCCCGGGTCTGAGCATGTGGTGGGCCAAAAATCGACCGGGGTGTGCCAGGAAGGTTGGGGATCATCCCAGTGTGGTCAGTTTAATTTTTTGTGGCCATTTGAATGGACAAACGAGCGAAATAGTGCGAATAGGGCATTTTTAGGGCCAAGTCGGTGTGCTATTGCTAATGGTTTCGGGGGTCGGCCTAGGGTCCGTCCAGGCGTGCTGTGGGTCGAAAATCGACTGGGACGTGTTAGGGAGGTTAGGGATCATCCCAGTGTGGTTCGTTTAATTTTTTGTGGCCATTTAGGTGGATAAACATGAGAAACAATGGAAACATGGCATTTTCGGGCCAAATCGATGTGTTATATAGCACAAGGTTTCGGGGGTGGTCCGGGGTCTGATTGTGTTATCGGCAAAAAATTGATTGGGCATGCTAGGGTAGTTGTGGATCATCCTAGTATAGTCTGTTTAATTTCTCATGGCTATTTGGATGGACAAATGGGCGAAACAGCGTGAACGGGTCATTTTTGGGCTAAATCGGTGTGCTATAGCCCATGGTTTTTGGGGTGGGCCTGGGGTCCGGTCTTTCTATAGGTCGAACATTAATCGGGGCACGCCATAAAGGTTGGGGATCATCCCTGTGTGATTCATTTAATTTTTTGTGGCCATTTGTGTGTAAAAACAAGTGAAACAGCACATTTTTGAGCCAAATCGGTGTGCTGCAGCCCATGGTTTTGGGGGTGGGCCCAGGTCTGGGAATGCTGTGGGCTGAAATCGGCCGGGGTATTCTAGGGAAGTTTGGATTGTCCCATTATGGTCCGTTTAATTTTTTATGGCCATTTGGGCAGACAAATGTGAGAAATGGTGCGAACGGGGCATTTTTTGGCTAAATCTGTGTGCTATAGCCCATGATTTTAGGGGTGGGTTGGGCTCTGGACATGCTGTGGGCCAAAAATTGATCGGGGTATAC
>NW_025843598.1:0-1202 GCF_002878395.1 Capsicum annuum | reverse complement strand
TAGATAGTAACTCAAGAATCTTTTATCGATTCCCCTTTCTTAAGAACCCCAAAACAAAAATAACACTCGAACAAAAAAAGTTAAACTCAGACACAACAAATGCTGGTTGTATGAGAGGTTATACAAAGTGGGGCTTGTATATATACTCAAATTTAGGACCAAAATTGGGAAAAAAATTGAATGACATGAATAAATACTTCAAATTGTAATCTCCACTTGGATTCAATCACATTTATTGCGTTTTTCTCAAATTTTGGGTTTAAAATCCTTATGTTTTTTCAAGGTGTTTGTGCTTTTCTCAAGTATTGTTAGTTGAACAATTATGTTATTTTGGCGTTGAGCTAATGAACTCTACGTGGCATAATAAACTAAAGAATTGTGTCAAAAAGTTCAAGAAAGAATGTTTTGTCTTTTTGAAACTAAGAAATAGAGCCACATTTCTTGGACTGATTTGTCCACTCATGGTGCTCTTTGTTCTTCTGTAGGGAAAAAACAGTTCAACAAATGTGGCTATATTTCTTTGTTTCAAAAAGTCAAAAGATTCTTTCTTGAACTGTTCGAAACATAACTTTTGTGTCTTTCTTTAGTTTGTTATGCCACGTAGAGTTCATTAGTTCAATGCCAAAACAACATAACAGTTCAGGTAACATTACCTGAGAAAAGCACAAATACCCTAAAAAACTTGAGGATTTTAAACCCAACATTTAATAAAAATGCAATAAATGTGAGTGAATCCAAGTGGAAATTTCAATTTGGAGTGTTTATTCATGTCAGTCAATTTTGGTCCTAAATTTGAGTATATGTACAAACCCCAGTTTGTATAACCTCTCATACAATCAACATTTATTGTGTCTGTGTTTACCTTTTTCTTCTCGAGTGTTATTTATTTTTGGGGGTTCTTGAGAAAGGGGAATTGATAAGAGATTCTTGAGTTACTACCTAACCTAGCAGCTGGACCTAGATTGTGATATCTATTAATATCAAAATTTTCCTTGCATATAGCTAGGGAAGAATGATCTTTTAAAATGATCCATCTTGAATCTTGTTTATTTTGAAGGAAGTTGGTCCATCCTTACCTGGATCTTCAGCTTGCCTGCAAATGCCGATTTTGGTGAGCTTCCACTGTATGTTGCACCTGAAAAAATTGCTCCATTGTTAGATCAATCACTTAAATTGTTATGGGAGGATCCAATAATGACTTC
>NW_025843597.1:0-3909 GCF_002878395.1 Capsicum annuum | reverse complement strand
CATAGCCCGAAGAAAATCATCATAATCATGAGAGGATGAAATAAGTACAATAACACATGTGAGTCTTTCATACATCTTTCATATTTCTTATAAATATTTATGATGATGATATTTATAAAACTGCATACACCCCCATATACTCGGTTCCATTCCATGGTACTGACCCACATCTTCAGATGTGGGCTGCATTTTCTCGGAATGTAGGTTCAGGTGTTCAGTTCTAGGTTTGATAGTGATTCTTTGGGCATGTTGTTCTACATCCTCTGTTGTGGTGAGTCCTCATGTTTCGAGGACGTGATGTCTGATGCTAGTTTTACAAAATTATTTATATTTGATAATTGACTAACAGTCAGTTGGGGCATGTCTCAATGGCTCGCTGGTTTTATTGATTTTCTTAGAGGCTTGTCAGACTAGTATAGATGTTGGGAGTCGACTAATAAGTCGTATTTGTTATCTTGCTGAAATTCTTTTATTCTTGGATGATGATTACTCTATTGATATTTGAGGGTTATTTATGGAAACCCCGTTGATTTGTGTTTAACTGAATGAAAATAGCTCAAAGGGTTAGCTTGGGCCTACTCGTAGCCTCAAGAATCGTGTGACACTCCGAGACCTATTTTTCTGGGCGTTACAAACTTGGTATCAGAGCCTAAGGTTTTAAGGTGTCCTAGAGAGTCTGAAAAGCCGCGTTAAGTAGAGTTTTGACCATCGGTATGTAGCGCGCTATATCTATGAGCAAGAGGCTACAAAATGTTTTAGGAAAAAGTGTGATTCTTTCTTTTAGAAGTCTATCGTACTTAAAATGTCTCTCTCTGCTATTGATTCGTGCTCTCCTCTTTTAGAAATATGTCTCCACGTTGAGCGAGAAGAAATAATGATGGTTTGGGAATTCTATGTCACCCAAGAGTTATTTTATCTCTAACCTCAAAGCTAGAAAGCTTATTTCCAAAGGTTGTATTTACCATTTGGTTAGAGTTAAAGACATTAAGTCTGAGACTCCAACTCTCCAGTCTGTTAACATTGTCAATAAGTTTTCTGATGTCTTTCCGGATGATCTCCCAAGTATACCTCCTGATAGAGAGAGCAACTCAAAGATCTATTTGATAAGGGTTTTATAAGGCCCAGTGTTTCTCTTTGTGGTGCTCCTGTGTTGTTTGTGAGAAAAAAAGATGGCTCTTTGCGTATGTGCATTGATTACCGCCAACTGAATAAAGCCAGCGTAAAAAATAAGTACCCCCTTCCGAGAATAGATGATTTGTTTGAAAAATTGTAAGGTGCAAGTTATTTCTCAAAGATCGACCTTCGTTCCGGCTATTATCAAATCAAAGTTGGGGAGTGTGACATCTCAAAAACCATTTTTCGAACTTGTTATGGCCATTTTGAGTTTCTTCTTATGTCTTTTGGGTTAACTAATTCCCCAGTAGCTTTCATGGACCTCTTGAATTTAGTGTTCAGACCATATCTTGATATGTTTCTCATAGTGTTCATCGATGATATACTGGTGTACTTCCATAGTGAGGATGAATATTCTAATCATCTTTGAACTGTCTTCCAAACCCTTAGAGATCACAAGTTGTTTGCCAAGTTCAGTAAGTGTGAGTTTTGGCTAAGGTCAGTTTTTTTTCTGGGTCATATCATTTTTTTTGAGGGTAGTAGAGTTGATCCCCAAAAGATTGAAGCTGTTAGAAATTGGCCTAGACCTATTGCTCTAACTGATATCCGAAGTTTCTTGGGTTTAGCTGGCTATTACCGCTATTTTGTTGAGGTTTTCTCCTCTATGGCGTCTCCTATGACTTGGTTTACCCAAAAGAAAGTAAAGTTCTTGTGGACCGAATCTAATGAGAACAGTTTTCAGGAGTTTAAGACTCGACTCACTTCAGCCTCTATTTTGACTTTGCCTGATGGTGTTGATGGTTTTGTGGTGTACTGTAATGCTTCGAGAGTTGGGTTGGGTTGCGTATTGATGTGGAAGGGTAAGGTGATAGCTTATGCTTCTAGATATTTGAAACCCTATGAGAAAAATTACCCCACCCATGACCTTGAGTTGGTTGTTGTTGTGTTTGCTTTGAAAATCTAGAGACACTATTTGTATGGTGTCCATGTTTATATTTTCACTGATCATAAGAGTCTGCAGTATGTGCTTACCCAGAGAGAATTGAATCTTAGGCAGAGACGATGATTAGAATTGTTAAAGTACTATGATATGAGTGTGCTATACATTCGAGCAAGGCCAATGCTGTGGCGGGTGCCCTAAGTAGAGAGTCCATGGGTAGAGTTTCGCATGTGGTAGAAGGTAAGAAAGAGTTAGGTTGTGATTTACATCATTTGGTTAGATTGGGGGTTAGGTTGTTTGACTCTGCTGAAGGTAGTATAGGGGTTCAAAGTAGTTCCGAATCCTCCTTGGTTTTAGAAGTGAAGGAAAAGCAATACTTAAATGCTAGTTTGGTCAGATTGAAGGAGTCAGTCAAGGACCAAAAAGTAGAGGTTTTCTCCCAAGGGGGAGATGGTGTGTTGAGATTGCAGGGTAGATTGTGTGTCCCGAATGTAGATGATCTGAGATAAAGAATTATGGCTGAAGCGCACAAAACGTGATATTCTATTCATCGTGGTGCCACTAAGATATACCGAGACTTTCGGGAAATCTATTGGTGGAGTGGCATAAAGAAAGATATAGCAGCGATTGTAGCTAAGTGTGCAACATGCCAGCAGGTTAAGGTTGAACACCAAAGACCTGGTGGTATGATGCAAGAGTTTAGTACTCCCACCTGGAAGTGGGAAGAGATAAATATGGACTTCGTGATTGGTTTACCTCCTTCCCGACGCCATCATGATTCCATTTAGGTTGTGGTTAATAGGTTGACTAAGTCTGCTCATTTCTTTCCTGTTCATACTTCATATACTGCTGAGGATTATGCTATATTGTATATCCGAGAACTAGTCAGACTACATGGAGTTCCCTTATCTATCAGGTCGAATAGGGGTACTCAATTCACTTCACAATTTTTGAAAGCTTTTCAGAAGGGTCTTGGTACCCAAGTGCTTTTGAGTTTGGCTTTTCATCCGCAGACCGATGGTCAGGCTGAGTGGACCATCCAGACCTTAGAGGATATATTGAGAGCTTGTGCATTTGACTTTAAGGGAAGTTGGGATGATCACTTACCATTGATAGAATTTGCTTATAATAACAGCTTTCACTCTAGTATTGACACGGCTATATTTGAAGCCTTGTATAGGAGGAAGTGTAGATTACCCATAGGTTGGTTCGACGTGGGTGAAGCGGCTGTGAGTGGTCCTGATTCAGTATTTGAGGCTATGGAAAAAGTTAAGTTGATTAGGGAAAGGTTGAAAACTGCACAGAGTCGTCAGAAGTCATATGTGGATGTTAGACGAAGAGACCTTAAGTTTGAAGTTGGCGACTTAGTATATCTAAAAATTTCACCCATGAGGGGGGTGAAGAGATTCGGAAAGAAGAGGAAGCTTAGTCCTCGTTATGTTGGTCCTCACAAAATTGTTAGCCGTGTTGGTAAGGTAGATTATGAGGGCGAGTTGCCTTCCGAGTTGTCCTCTGTTAATCAAATTTTCCATCTCTCCATGCTTAGAAAGCATATTAGCGATGCTGTGGTAGTGGATTCCTCTGTGAGTGCTGACATTCAAGAAAATCTTTCATTTGATGAGATTCCTATTGAGATTCTTGATTTCAGTATCTGAAGACTAAGGAACAAAGAAGTTCCATTGGTCAAGGTGTTGTGGCAAAACCAATCTGTTGAGGGTACAACTTGGGAAGTTGAGGCGGATATGCGATCCAAGTAACCGCACCTATTTTCCGCGAAATCCGATCAAGATGAAGGTATCATTCTTTCCTAAATCATGAACTTTTGATAAAAGTTGCAGCAGTTTAGCTGTCATTTA
>NW_025843596.1:0-1647 GCF_002878395.1 Capsicum annuum | reverse complement strand
TGCAGATTACATATCAAGACAAAACTACAAAGACTGATATAATAGAAGAGGATACTCTAGAAAAAATATTCAACACCCTAACTACGCTTTCAATGAAAGTGGACAGTATGGGTAATGAAATAGAATACCTAAAGACTAATGAAGTTAAACTGAAGTCTATAGCTACAAATCAGCTAACTCAGCAGTGTGTAGAGCTATGTCGATCGGAAGACATTAAAGTTCCAGAGCTAGAAGGAGACAATGGGACAATCCATAAAACCCATAACGCTTATCAATCTACTTCTGCAGGTACAAGCAAAGGAGTTAGGAAAAACACAAATATGACCCTAAGCAAGCTATTTATAAACCATATATACCAAATACATCAAAAGATCCCATGTTTATACCCCCACAAATTACCACATACCGAGATGGTTTAAACCAAGACAAAAAGACTTACAGCTACACAGCCCGAACATATATAGAAAATATCTACAATGTACAAACCTTTTTAAATACTAACCCCAGAGCTATAAACATCCAAGAACCAGATACAAACTATATAACCCAAAGATTGACTGAATATAATAAGCTAATTGCTTTACCTAAAACCAAACCAAGTCTAGTTAAAACTTGCTATGAATATGGACTACTCAGTACTGTATATACCTCTGACGGAAATGAGATATCCACTATACCAAAAATATATGAAGCATTTAGCATTTTTAAAAGAATAACCAAAGGTACCCTATTTTTTATAAAAATTTACACGGCACCAGCAGAGATATTATATGATGAAGCTAAAAAACCCATACAAGTTGTAAAGATAGGAATGACACGAGACATGATTATACCACAAGATATTATTCCACAATCAGAAATACCTAGAATTGAGATACCAAAATTTTATGCGAATAAGAGGATTATCGGACTATCTACAATTTTGCAAGAGCTAGCGAACACATACTGCAACCAAAATCCCATATGGAGTTATTATTCAAGAAATCATGTACTAATATATTCAAATTCAAAGGAATTACGAGAAACAAATATGGAAACTATTAGGCAATGGATTCTGACGTTACTCAAGCAGAGACAGAACCTATCGCCAGAGCTGTCAGAGAAAAATTTATTTCAGAAGAATTACTAACCAGTTATTGCAAGACAATTGGACATAAATATCCAGATTATAAATGTTCAAAATGTAATGGAGGAGATAATGATATCCCGGAAGTTTAGCTAGAATAGAAGAAAAATCAACCAAGTAGATAAGAACGCCAGCTGGAAGATACAAGATAAGAAGCAATAATGGAGGTATGAAAAATCAGCAGATACGACAACGAGAAGATGTCAACGGAGTAATAATAGAAGACAAGTTATTAAATTGTGAAAGCGACATGTAAACTTTCACAATTTACTTTACGTAAAATATTGAAAATTTTTGTATAGGCTAAACTTTTAGGCTTTAGGCTTTTTGACTATTATTCTAGGCATTAATAATTTTTGTCTTATTAGGAGACTTTTTTGTAGACTAATTTTAGAAACGTGAATACTCTTGTAAAGATTCAATCTATAAATAAGATGAACCGAAGGCATTGCAAAGCAAGCCTTCATGAGTTGAAGCACAAATACTCTCTCTTGTCCACAACAAATATTTTGCTTAGTTAT
>NW_025843595.1:0-4310 GCF_002878395.1 Capsicum annuum | reverse complement strand
TTGTGAATAGAGCTTTTTATTATTATGGCCAAATTTTAGTGGTCAAACAGTCTTTTCCTAATTCTTATACTCCATTCGTCCCAAATTTTCTAATTTGATTTTCCATTTTACTTATCTTTTTTCATTAATCAAGAAGAGATAATTTTTTTTCATGTTTTACCCTTTGCATCAATTACTTTTTCTTCAAATTAAAATGTAAACCTCATTTAATAGGGTTATTATGGTAAATTAAAATGTAAACACTATTTAATAGGGTTACTATGATAAACATGTTATTAATTATTTTCTTAATCAATAATTTGAGACGGAGAGAGTATGCTTCAATACAAAAATAAGATTTGTGCCAAATGAGGAACAGTTACAACAAATGGGTTTGTCAGTTTTTTCATGATCAAAATGGTGAAAATGCATGGCGAATGGAGCACCTTCAGTGTGCAATTTTCATGTTAAAAAATAGACGTAGCGCTAAATATATTTAACTGAAAGTGCTTTACTCTCATGAGTTTTCAGTGAATCCTTTACATTTTAAAAAAAGGCCCATTAGTAGTAAGGAGCCTTCAATATTAATTTTATTGTCCAAGAATTTAAAAAAGATTGTTATTTTCTGAATTGATGGAACAATAAAGGACAATTTTTTATGTTTTTTGGTGAATGTGACAACTTTTTCATACTGTAAAGGCTTACTCAAAGTAATGCACCTTCAAACAATGCACCTTCAATGCATCTTAGGCTCATACAAAAGCAATGCATTTAAGATTTAAAATTTTTAAATTAATTAAAATTCTTATATTGATTTTGATAACAAATAATAATATTTAACATTTCTTTTCTTTTCTATTATATAGAAGAGGTGGTTTCGACCACCTCTCATGCAATTACCAAAAAATCCCTCCACTCTCACTTAATTACATATCATGCCCAATATATAATAATTTTATTATTTTATCATAGTGATTTAAATATTTAATATATTCTATAAATTTATATTAATTAACTATAACTACATATTAGAAGTAAATTTTTATTATTTATTTAATTGGCTATCATGTTCAAAATTAATTTGTTACCACGAACCACAATAATTAATAACTTAAAATATTTAAAAGACATATAGAAATTTTATTGACTCTCATTATTTTAGAAATGCCACATAAATTGAGATAAAAGAAAAAGTACAGCAAATCATAAAATTAACAGCTTAGAATATTTAAAAGATATATTAAAATTTTAGTTGATTTTCAAAATTGTATCGAAGCCACATAAATTGGGACACAGGGAGTAAATATATTATTTGATAATTAATTAAAAATGATTATAAATCACAATAGTTAACAAGTTAAAATACTCTTTTAAAAATAGATAAAGTTCTATTCAACTCTCAAGATTTTATCGGTGCACCATTAATCATGACAAAATAAAAAAATTATCTTAATTAATTGCAACCAAATATTTAAGTAAATCTATTTTATTATTTTAATTGACTTTTATATAAAAAATTAATGTTTTTACTTACTTATTTATTTATTTATTTTAGTAAATTTAAATTATAAAATTACTTTTTTCTTATATAGAAATACTAATATTTAAACTTAACTTTAAATTTTTAAAGTACAAAATTAATAACTTTAATTAAATAAAATAAATTTCTAATGAGTATTTTCTTAGAATTTGTGTTTTTCTTTTCTATTATATAGAAGAGGTGGTTTCGACCACCTCTCATGCAATTACCAAAAAACCCCTCCACTCCCACTTAATTATATACCATGCCGCAATATATAATAATTTTATTATTTTATTATAATAGTTTAAATATTTAATATATTCTATTAATTTATACTAATTAACTATAACTACATATTGGAAGTAAATTTTTTTATTTATTTAATTGGCTATCTTGTTCAAAACTAATTTGTTACCACGAATCACAATAATTAATAATTTAAAATATATAAAAGACATAGAAATTTTATTGATTCTCATTATTTTAGTAATGTCACATAAATTGAGATAAAAGAAAAAGTACTGTAAATCATAATAATTAACAACTTAAAATATTTAAAAGATATATAAAATTTTTAGTTGATTCTTAAAATTGTATCGAAGCCACAAAAATTAGGATACAAGGAGTAAATATATTATTTGATAATTACGTATAAATTATTATAAATCATAATAATTAACAAGTTAAAATACTATTTTAAAAATAGATAAAAAATTTTATTCAACTCTCAAAATTTTATCGGTGCACCATAAATCATGACAATATAAAAAATTGTCTTATTTAATTGCAACTAAATATTTAAATTAAATCAATTTTATTATTTTAATTGACTTTTATATAGAAAATTAATGTTTTTACTTATTTATTTATTTATTTATTTATTTTAGTAAATTTAAATTATAAAATTATTTTTTCTTATATAGAAATACTAATATTCAAACTTAACTTTAAATTTTTAAAGTACAAAATTAATAAATTTAATTTAATAAAATAAATTTTTAATGAATATTTTCTTAAAATTTGTGTTGGGTCATTATTTATCAAGTTAAAAAGAAATAAATAAAAATATATAGTAAAATTTTATTATTATGAAAAATAAATATAATTCACTATCCAATAACGATGATTTTACTATATCACTCCTTATTATAAGTCATTTATGTATTAGAAAAATAAGAATAAAAATGATATGTCAACATAAAATATTTGATTGACTATCAAAATTATATTAGTGCCATGTAAATTGGGACGAGACAAAAGAAAATATAAAACAACATATATTATTTGAAAATAAAATAAAAAGTACTGGAAATAACAATAATTAACAAAAAAATTTTAAAAAATTGACTGATTTCTGCTGCTTCAATCGTGTTTTTAATGTATCATCCGCAATTAATTATTATAAGCCACTTATGTATTGAAAAATTAATAATATTGAATCCATGATTTTATAAGTCACTTATATATTGAAAAATTAATAATATTGAATCCATATATATATATATATATATATATATATATATATATATATATATATATATATACTATGAATAAAAAATTTCATGATATTTTTTAAAAAAATAAAAATTACTACATATACTTAAAGGACAACAGAGTAAAAAAACGCACAAGAAATAAATGTAGAGAAATCAAGAAGCACCAAATGGATTATTAACATTTGTAGCATTCAACACATTTCTAAATATTTTCAAATTCTTCTTGAATCAACACATACACATAATAAAAATAATAAACAATAAATAATAATAATTACATTTTACTATATCACCCCTAATTAATTATTATGATCATTCAAGCATTGTGCCACATAAGTTGAAATAGAAAAAATATTATAAATAACAATGATCAAAAATTTAAATTATTTAAAAAATATAATTGGCTATCGTCGACACAAAACTCTGGACAAGAAGAGTAGCATATATTATTAAAAAATTACATAAAAGTATTATAAATTACAATAGTTAACAACTTAAAATATAATAAATTACAATAGTTAACAACTTAAAATATCTAAAAATAATTTAATATATTATCTATTTCAAAAAATTACATGAAAAATACTAGAAATCACAATAATTAATAACTTAAAAAATTTAAAAGATATAAATATTTGGTCGACTCTTGAAATTAATTGTCACTGAAATTAGAATAAAAGAAAAGTATTATAAATCACAATAATTAAAAACTTAAATTATTTTTAAAATATAATTGACTATCAATGCCACAAAAATTTGGACAAGAAAAGTAATGTATATTAATTTAAAAATTACATAAAAATATTATAAATTACAATAGTTAACAGCTTAAATCATCTAAATACATATTAAAATAGCATATGTTGAACTCATGTTAGATTCCGGATGAATCCTAGAAAACATATGCAATCCTTTTATTAAAAAAAATTATTTAAATAAAATTCATGTTTGCTACATCATACAATTCATGTTGAAAATATTTTATTTGTTGAAATTAGTCTTTTTTTTTCATTATAGAAGTAAAAAGTAAATATTTCTTTTTCAGTTTGAAATTAGTGTTTTAAGGTAAAAATTAATAGCTTGAGTCAAATTTATGAAATACTTATGATTTTTAAGTTTGTTTTTCAATCCTTCTCTTAATCGTTGCCAATTTCAAATTGTATTGTTGACTTTTGGCCTCAGAAAAAAATTGCAGACTTACCTTTTTTATACTAAATAATTTATTATTTTTAATTACTTATTAAAAATAAGTAATATGTGAATTCATAGTAGTACATATATACATACAATACACCCACGTCGCTATTTTTTTC
>NW_025843594.1:0-4224 GCF_002878395.1 Capsicum annuum | reverse complement strand
TATTTCATAATTTTTTTCTTCATAATTTCCATAGAATAAATTATTAGGTGTTAAATAGTTCTTCTATCTAGTAAGTATAGAATAGGTGCCCACGCGATCTGATAATTCAAAATTCATCAAACAAATTAAAATAAAAGAGCATATAGTATTATAGGTATGTATTAATTGGTATAATAAATTTAAAAGAATTATTTCCTCCATTTTATTTTACTTGACCTTTATATTAAAGAAAGTTATTTCAATGTATTGTTCAATTTATGAAATCAAAAAATTTTTATTATGTTTTTCTCTTTCTGTCCATAGTATTAAACTACTAAAATTTAATGTTCCAAAGTATTATTTGTTAGATTAATTTTATAAAATACATTCCTTATTAAAATTTTACTATAGGGTGTGTCAAGTCAACAAAGAACAAATAGAAAAGGGCCAAAACTACCCCTGAATTATTCGAAATGGAGCGAAATACCCTTCATTTATTTTTTGATTTAAAAATATCATTTGGTCTGTCCACACAAGCTGTCAGTGTAGGAAATCACCCATTTAATATGCCTCAACCCACTTAATCATTAACCTATTTAGGTCTTTAAAAATCTAAAACATCTTCAAATTAAAGGGTAAAAATAGATCTGTCCTTTTGCTTCATCGATTCTTGGTTAAATCTGAGGAGAGTGGAGAGTTAAAGAATGGTTCTTTCATTCAGATTTTATTTGGTGATTGGGGTGTTGGTAGAATTTTCATTTTGTTTCATAGGATTTCGATGTAATTTACCTATTATTTTTTGTAGATGGTTTGAGTGATTACTTCGTCACACTAACTATTTATTCATGATTTTTACCTCAATGATTTTGGTGAAGACGTTTGTTGACCTACTGCTTATAAATCAAAATGCAAGAGTTGAACATGTATGAAGTTTGTTGGTAATGTGGGAAGGCAGAAGTCGAAATTCAATAGCTTTAGGATCTGGTGTTTGTTGGTTTCAGACTTACTGCAAATTGTATCGTTGCATTCAAATGTGTAGATATACTTATATAAAGTAGTATTGTGTAGGTTATACTAGGGCCAAGGTATTTTGACATAATTACTGTGTACACCTTGTGGTTCTACAATTCATTTTACCTGCATCATTGGTACCAATTTGTGTCTATAAAGGAGAATAATCACATAGTAGTTTTTTCGTCACATAATAGTTTTTTCGTTGGTTTATTCTCATATGTAGCCCAACCTGCTTGCTTTTAAGTTTAAACAAATATAAGAGTAATTGATATAATTAATAGTGCATTGTTGTTGCAAGCAACAAATTACCGACTGCTCTACCTAGCTTATCCTCCACTAGCACTTCAATTTTCTCCCCGCGAGACACACATCTTAAAAAACAATGATATTACATGAAATCTTCGACACAAAAATTTATTTTTTCCATTGATTATTGTAAACTTCCAATTGAAAAATCACGATTGAAATAAGCATCCATGAACTGCGATGACAAAGATGAAAACAAAGAAAATTTCAGAATAAGTCATATAAGATATGGGATAATTATTCACGTTGATAATTTATGTGGAGAGGTCAGATGATGTTTTTTATCCATGTGGGTTGCCTGATGGAATTTCACTAGAGTGAGGGGGTATTTGTGAGTAAAAAAAAACAAAGGGGTATTTTTTAGCCAAAAAATAAGCGAAGGATATTTTTTACTCTATTTTGAGTAGTTCGGGGAGGGGGGGTTGATTCATTTTAAAAGTTCAAATAAAATAAACTATTACATTATCTTAGGGCATGTTTCGAGCCACCTAGTAATTAACATTGGTGTATTTACTACGATAGTAATTACCACCCTAGTAATTACGATGACCTATTTGATTGCTGCATTGTAATTATAGTGTAATTACAAGTTTACGTTTGGTTGCACAAGTGTACTTACAAAGTCATATTAAAATTTAAAATAAAAATTAATTCTAAATATTTATATTAGAAAAATTATTTTATGATAATTATATATATATATATATATATGTATATATATATAATAATAATATGTCATATATTTATAACACATTACATAAAAAAATAATTTATAATTCCAACTAAAAAAAATGAATGATTTCCAATGTGAAATAGATACAATGAATAGTTGCATGGAACCTGTTACACCTTGTGCTCTCCAAGTCACTCTAGAACTTATGACTCATCGCTCAAGTCGTCAAGACCCATCATGATTCGTATGATGCAGCCGTAACCAAGACAGTATGAAATGATTAAAGCTTTTGGTCACTTGACGACTTGACCCTAGAAGTCGTTATTACATGTTACGAATCATATAAGGAGAGTCGTCGGATTAGTAGGGTAAGGTCCTATAAGTTTATTTCTAGTTACGAGAAAATGCTACAAGTCGCAGTGACATGTTACGAGTCGTATCTTACGACTCGTATCCAGACCAGTGCATTCTTTCTTTGTTTCTGCCAAGGTTACAGGTTGCTACATCCACTCGTAACCATATGTTACGAGTCGTGGGATGACACGTGATGACTAACGGATGAGTTTCTATAAGTTCAGTTGAGGGGCCTTAACACGACCCAAATCAGGGCCTTATCATGATGGACATCCCAAGTCCAACCAGGATCGGGGACCACCCCCAATATCCAACCCTACCTCCAAACACATACCCTAAGTCGGGTGAATTCTGAACACATAATAAGATAGTGTATTTATAGATATACAGACTTTGAGATAGGTTTATTTCCTGAACCAAACCAACCAAGTCCATCAATAAAATAACCAACCAAACCAAGACAATAACCCAATATGTTTATATATATAATCCAAAATAAAATGGAACATTATAAATCAAATATATTACACCAATGTCATCCCGAATACCAATACCAATATCAAGGCTAACACCACTGCCAACACCGCTCATACCAACCCATAGTAGTCCCACAAAGCCTCTAACCAAAAATAAAATGATATCTTGTTGGGCATGCCCTATACTATAGCCAAAACCATAGTCTATAAAATGACCAATGTATGCAAAGACATCCATGGCATGAAATGGAGCCTTCCGAAATATGGAAGCTCACCACTTCAATCCAATACAAGCTGATCCCGAATCCAATCACTGAGCAGGAGGAGTAGAATGGCAAGTTCCTACATCGCATGGGGATACAGCGCCCGAAGACGAGTTAGCGGGTGAATGCTAGCATGCACTCAAGATAAAGATAAAATAATACTGACCTTTAAAACCAAGTAAACAACCATATACATACATAACCATACAAATATATATATGTGTGTGTGCATATATATATATATATATATATATATTCGTGTCGGGAGAGGGAACCAGGACTAGCTAGCCTTAAAACCATTAACATAGTATGTGTAGCTTAACCGTTCTAGAACTACCCACGACCTATATGGGTCCAGTGTTACCCCGTAAACGGGCCCTAATTCGTGTAGCCGCATGAATCGGAGATACCATAGGAGTAGGGGATTCCCGTGTACCTTTCGCTCTCCATGATACATATATACAAGTGTAACTTAGGGGATTCCCATGTACCTCATAAGTACAATATATGAGATTTCCATGACCAATCCTCACGTCGGCAAACATGAGTTTCCAATGTCCGTTCATTGGACTCACACCTTCACAGTTAGCTATCACACTCCGTCATTATTGCCCAATTAAAATCATTAGCACATAACCAAACCATGAATACCATTTATTATTAACCATGGTTATTAGTAGTGGTATCGTCATACCAACCATAGATTCCAAGAAATGTCCTTAGCCATCCTCTTACAAGAAGGCATTCCCATGTACCCATAAATTACATTATTAAGTTGTTTGAGGGATTCCCATATACCCCACAAGATGATCATTATTAAGTTTTCTTGGGGTATTCCCATGTACCCCACAAGTGTATTCAATTAACCCATAATCGTGACCATCAAGACCTTACCATTTAACCATTAAAGACCATCCAAACTAGTTAGGGTTCCATTACCACTTTATACCAAGCAAAGTTTTCAATGAAAGTTCAACAATATAGTAAAAACATTCTCATAGGCATTTATCAAACATTTTGAGGGCATATAGTTTTCAAAACCAAAACCATGTACCAATTAACCATTCCCATGCAACCACATGTTCAAAACACTATTAAAACATAAAACTATAATTAAAATATGGGAAAACCATAACCAAACCATTTATAACCAAAACCC
>NW_025843593.1:0-7103 GCF_002878395.1 Capsicum annuum | reverse complement strand
TAGTGGTGCTGCTGTTAGGGCTAATGATGCTCTTCTTACCGTTGTTGAAACAACAAACAATTATGATTATGATCATACTGGCTATACAGATTTTTTTTCAGATTTTGCCACATGTAGTGAATGTTCTGTATGCAAATGTCAAGACTGCAAGGCGAAGTATGATGGAGTGATTAATGCACTAACTGCTTCTATAAAGGAAATGACATCTAATAGGGGTGTCATTCCATCAAAGAGGATTTCATATCCATACACTCCACTAGAGATCAAGGCAACTAAGGAGAGAGGGAAAGATACTTCCAAGGCATCATCAAGCATCAAAAAAAGTAAAATTGCAATGCCTCTATCTTTGTTTTGCATCAATGTTCATTAAAAAAGGGCCACAGGAGAGCAGCATAAGCTGAAGAAAGTGAATGTACATCACCTGTTCCAATAGATGATACATCTGCTGAACATTATCAAACAGATATATACATCTGTTGCAACTGTTGTCTAACCTATTTTATCAGATGCATTATCTATTGCAATAGATGAGTCTTATGTTGCAACAGATGGGTCATGTATTTGAAATTATCGTACTGCTTTAATTTACCTGTTCGAATTCATCCCAACAGATGATCCATCTATTGCAATATAAGGTTTATCTGTTGCAACAGATGGATAATCTGTTGTATATCTGTAAATAGCATTGACAATTCTGGCTTTCCAGATGGATGTCACAGTAGAAGCCACTACTGAAGAGCATAATATCACAGTTGATAATCCATCAACTACTTCCAAAGATGAAGAAAAAGTGGAGCCTGTCAGTTTTGAAAAATGGAAGAATTATCCATTTGGAAGGTTCAACATCTTGGGTGAGGCTCCAATAAAACTAACACAGTTGATCAACGCCTATTCAGAATGGATTGTCGATGGGCTGCTAAAGCATCATGCCGGTAGGTACATAAATCAATTTTTGAAGATATTGGTTTATACTATTCTTGTTGTAAGAACGTGACATTAACACATATAAATTATCATGTAGAAAATAAAATATCGAATGCTATAAAGTGAATGAATCGAGTCTTGGTTTTAATATGTTCGACTTTGTTGTTGCACATCCCGAATCGAAGAATTGGTTCTATTTGATGTCACAGCCCCAAACTTGCTGGAATGGTGAGGTTTAAATGCCATACATATTACTATTCATTAATACTTTATTTAATTGCATCTGGGTATTAATTTTTTTATCACGTAATCTGAAATGTTTGATAATATATACAGCACATTGATGTCATTTTTTACTACCTCTGAAAGAAGGCCAAGTTGCAAACATAAGAATAATATATATACACGACAAATAATTATTTGTACAAAGTTTACATCAATAATGCCTACCTTGGCATTTGGTCGACAAAGTGTATATCCCAATCAATTATGGTGATGAATTCCATTGGGTGTTGGCTATCGTCATTCTAAAAGAGAGGCGCATCCAAGTGTATGACTCAATGTAATGAAGGGGACATTCTGGGCCATCGTCTGAGATACAAAATATGGCCAAAAACTAGGGTTTTCTCGGGTGCTTCCTACTTTTTTAGCATCAAAACACAAAATTGTTAACCCATTCTCGAAGATAATTCAACTAAAAGTCTTATTTTTCATCATTAACTAAAAAGCCCTAATTTTTAGAATAAAGAACAAATGTAGAACTCTTCTTGAACTCTGTTACCTATGAAGACAGAGAAGACGATAGATACAAGTGAGAATAAAGTCGAAAATAACAACTTTATGGTCGAAAATGGGAAGAAAATCAATCTGTTTTGAAGGGTTGAGCAATATGTTGAGTATTTATCGTCTGTGTTTTGAGACAGAGAGAGAGAGAGAGAGAGGAGCGATAAATTGAGATTTGAAATGAAAAAAAGTTTTTCCCACAAATAGATGATTTGTATGGGTTGATTTGTAATTTTGGAAAAGAATGATAAGTTTTGAAATTGTTAATTTAGTCCGAATTGATCTTAACTAATTTTAAAATTTCAAAAGATATAGTTTTTAAAATATTAATTTGATGAGAACTCATTTCAACTTAGAGTGATCGATCGATAACTCGAGTCGGGATGAATGCAATACCAACACCATGCAAATGTAACGGGTCAATTGAAGTTGTTGTTGACCCTGTGAGCTCATTCGTTCATCCCTAGTTACACCTAGATCAATGTAGGTACTATTATTAATCTTAACATTTAGTTGATGAGAACTCATTTTAACTTAGAGTGATCGATCGACGACTCGGGTAGGGATGAACATAATACCAATACCATGCAAATGCAACAGCTCATTTAAAGTTGTTGTTGACCCTATGAACTCATTTATTCATCCCTAGTTCCACCTAGATCTATGTAGTTACTATTATTAATCTTAACATTAAGTTGATGAGAACTCATTTCAACTTAGAGTGATTGATCGACAACTCGGGTCAGAACAAACATGATACCAATACCATGCAAATGCAACAGCTCAATTGAAGTTATTGTTGACCCCGTGAACTCATTCATTCATCCTTATTTCCACCTAGATTAATGTAGATACTATTATTAATCTTAACATTAAGTTGATGAGAACTCAGTTCAACTCAGAGTGATCGATCGATGACTCGGGTCGGGATGAACACAATACCAATACCATACAAATGCAATAGCTCAATTAAAGTTGTTGTTGACCCTGTGATCTTATTCATTCATCCCTAGTTCCACATAGATCAATGTAGGTACTATTATTAATCTTAACATTAAGTTGATGAGAAATCATTTCAACTCAGAGTGATCTATCAACGACTCGGGTCGAGATGAATGCAATACCAATACCATGCAAATGTAACGACTCAATCGAAGTTGTTCTTGACCCTATGAGCTCATTCATTCATCCCTAGTTCCACTTAAATCAATTGAAATAAAATCTGTTGCAACAAACGACTGAGCTATTAGAGAATTTCAAATAGATAATCATATCTATTGCAACAGATGACATATCTGATTTAATTATCAAATAGACATTTGTATCTATTGTGATAGATGACTGAGCTATTAGAAATTTTCAAATAGATAGTTATATTTATTGCAGCAGATGACATATCTGATTTAATTATCAAATAGACATTTACATCTGTTTTGACAAATGACCGAGCTGTTGAAAATTTTCAAATAGATATTGATGTCTGTTGTAATAGATGGCATATCTGATTTAGTTATCAAATGGACATTTGCATCTGTTGTCACAGATGACTAAGCTGTTGAGATTTTTCAAATATATACTTATATCTGTTGCAACAGACGACATATTAGTTTGAATTTTTTTTTAATTTTAATTTAATAGCAAGCTTTTGTCCGAGTAGATAAAGTAGTACCACTAAAGGTGGTAAAAAATGTTTCTTGGATAACTCAAAAATCTCATTGAGTAGTCTTGTCTTGTCTTTTCAATGTCACCCATTTTCTTCCTCGTGCACCCCAAATTATTAATGAATATTAATTAATGAATATTGAAACCCCTAATACTTATATTTCCTCCGTTTCATATTAGTTGACCCCTATTGACTTGGCACACCTATTAAGAAAATATTAATTAGAAATTTATTTTACCAAATTAGCCTTATTAATTATGATTTGAAAATATAAATTTGAATAAAAAAACTTTGTTTAGTCATTTAATATTAAGGGTAGTACATCTAGAAATTAGAATTATCTCATCTCTTCTTCAGCCCTAAATTTATTTTATTCGTCTCTCATCTTTTTCTTTCTATCCGCTTTAGGGTTATCAAAACCTTTTTTTCTCTCCTCTTTCTCATAAATATCCTTTCGGATCTAAATCGATCCATATGTTAGATTTCTCGACTGAAATTATTGTTTTGATCCCCTTTTGACATTAAGGTATGGTTCACTATTGCTCTTTCATTCTTGTCTTCTTCTTTGCAAGTTATTTACACCTTTTTTTATTTAATTACCATTTACTCATACCATATTTATTTTAAAAATTTAAAGTAACTTTTAATTGTTAAATAAATGAACCAAGAATTTTTATTACAAGATGCAAAAAAAAGTCATCTGTTGGGAAAAATTTAAAAGCCTTGTTGGCAGTATCATTTTTTTTATGTATTTTATTTGTTTCTTTGTTGTTGATGTTGTTGGTGGGGTTGGCGTCGTTGGAACTTGTGGTGTGGTGTTGTTGATAGTAGCGGATCCAAGCTTGTTAGACGGTGGGTGTTTCTTAGCTTAAAAATAGTGGAGTCCGAACAATCAACATAAGTAGTAAGGGAGAAAAGAATAAAAGAAAGTTTAAAGTGAATAAGGAGAGAAGAGTTGGTTATTAAAATTTAAAAAATATGTGTTGAGTTGGAACTAAACTCAAGACCAAAAGAAATGAATAGCCTTAAGCACCCATAAACAACCACTAGGCCAACCAAACAACTCTTACTATGGGTGCTCACTGATTAGATTACATATGTTTTTTCTTAATTTCCATAGACATATATAAAGTTCGATACGAATTCAGTCTGTGCTTTGCACTCGGAGGACTCCATGTGGGTCCGCCCCTGGTGGTGGTGGTGGTGGTGGTGGTGGTGGTGGTGGTGGTCCTTGATTTTTAAATTTAATAAGCTGAAAAGTCATGACTTGTCACAATAATAAAAAACTCACCAGCTTGATTTAATCAAGTCAATTTTTTCACAGAAAACAATAAGGAAACAAATGATAAACACAATTTAAATCTAAAAAACTCAAATTCACCAAAAATATTCTTATTTTTTAATCTATTTTATTAATTTATATAATAAAAAGGTCATCAAATTTGGATTAGTGATATGATGATAATTTTTTTTTTAAAAAAAAGATAGATTATATGTTGCAACAGATAGATTATCCGATGCAACAGGTTATCTATTGTTGCAACGGATGATATATCTGTTGTCACAGATGAGTTATCTGATGCAACAGATATATAATTTGTTGTTGCAACTCAGTGTAAAAACGGTTCCTAAAAATAACTAATTATTAATAATAATAAGCTGAAAAGTCATGACTTATCACAATATTGCTTAATTTAATTAAGTCATAACTTTTTACAGTAATCAAGAATGTGATTAATAAATGGAGGTAAATAGTTGCGCCTTTAAATTTGCTTTATTAATTTATATAATTAAAAATTCAAAAAATTTAGATGTTATTATGATAATTTTAAAAAAAGAGATATAGATTATATGTTGCAACAGATATATTATCTGATGCAACAGGTTATCTATTGTTGTAACGGACGATATATCTATTATCACAGATGAGTTATCTGATGCAACAGATATATAATCTGTTGTCGCTACTCAGTGTAAAAACGGTTCCTGGAAAGAACTAATTATTATTATTAATAAGCTAAAAAGTTAAGACTTATCACAATATTGCTTAATTTAATTAAGTCATAACTTTTTACAGTAATTAAAAATGTCATTAATAAATGGAAGTGAACAGTTGCGACTTTAAATTTGCTTTATTAATTTATATAACTAAAAAGTCAGAAAATTTGGATGTCACGATGATAATTTAAAAAAAAGATATATAAATTATATGTTACAACAAATATATTATCTGATGCAACAAGTTATCTATTGTTGCAATGGATGATATATCTATTATCACAGATGAGTTATCTGATGCAACAAATATATAATCTGTTGTCGCAACTCAATGTAAAAACGGTTCCTGAAAAGAACTAATTATTAATAATAATAAGCTGAAAAGTCATGACTTATCAAAATATTGCTTAGTTTAATTAAGTCATAATTTTTTTACAGTAATCAAGAATGTCATTAATAAATGAAGGTGAACAGTTGCACTTTTAAATCTACTTTATTAATTTATATAATTAAAAAGTCAGAAAATTTGAATGTCATGATGATATTTAAAAAAAAAGATATATAGATTATATATTGCAACAAATATATTAACTGATGTATCAGGTTATCTATTGTTGCAACAGATGATATATTTGTTGTCACAGATGAGTTATCTGATGCAACAAATATATAATCTGTTGTCGCAACTCAGTATAAAAACGGTTCCTGCAAAAACTAATTATTATTAATAATAAGCTGAAAAGTCATGACTTATCACAATATTGCTTAATTTAATTAAGTCATAACTTTTTACAGTAATCAAGAATGTCATTAATAAATGGAGGTGAACAATTGTGACATTTTGCCTAACTCATTCAAGGTCAATCCTCTATAAATAGGTCCCTCCTTACTTAATCGTTCATTCTACTGTACACTATTTATTCCTTGCCTTGTTACACCTTCAACTACTTTATCTTCAAGGACGTGATAGCTTTTTCCTGTCTCTGGTAATTTTTTTTCTTGATTTTTGTGTAAATATATGTTGTATTGCATTTGAATTCTTTCTTTTCTTTGCTTTTATTTTTACGTGTGTGTTTTGTCAATTTATGCATTTTCTAGAGATGGCTGATCCAGTGTGAGATGTCGCTATTTTACGAGACGTCATGCGGGAACTGCAGAAGGAGGTTTATGACCTGCATTTGGAGTTGACCGCCGTCAGAGTAACGATACTACAGGAGATCCGCAGGCTGAGGAGGGCACTGTTGTTGTCGGTTGAAGATTGGCCGGCTGGCCATACAAATAATAATGATGATAATAATAATTAAGCTTTTTTTTTCTTTTACCTATGTATTTTTTTTAATAAAAAATTTATGATTGATGTATTTGACATTTTAATTCATATTTAATTTTCATGCTATTTATTTCTTTTTCTCAATGAATGACATGTCTACAATTAAGGAATAATTTAATTCCAGTATCAATAGCAAGAGATCAACATATGAGTTGAGTTATCTGTTGAGTTTGTGACAAGAACTGTATTTTGTTGTTCGAAATAGATTATTCATCTGTTGCAACAGAATAATTATCTATTGCAACAGATAAATATTCTTTTGTAACAGATATATATTCTGGTGCAATAGATTATTTATCTGTTGAAACAGATTAGTAATTCGATGCAATAGATTATTAATCTGGCGCAACAGATTATCAATCTGTTGCAACAGAATATCCATCTATTCGATTCATATTACGGGCA
>NW_025843592.1:0-4051 GCF_002878395.1 Capsicum annuum | reverse complement strand
GACTTGAAATTAAAAATTTATATTTCACTGGCTCTTCTATTTACAAAAGCTTCAAGTGTCCAGTTCTGCAGTTAGTACCCTATAAGCCCAGACCTCTTGCAGATTTACCACAACGTTGTCGCACAGGAAAGTCATTGGCTTGGCCATTTTTATGCCGGTCAGCAAACATTCGATGTGTGCAAGAGCGTGCGAGCCCCTTGCATTAGCGGCATCATCTTTTGGAAGGATCATTCCACTGTTTCGACCTTTAAAATTCTATGATTTCTTCATCAACACTTTCTTTGGCAAATGATTCATCAGTTTACTCTACTTCAACAAGATGGCCAACAACACCATCAGTGGCTCCATGAGGAGAAAAAGATTGAAATCGTCAATGAGAGGTACGTTGGAGTCATAAACATTGAACTTTCCCTCCTTGAGTGGTATCTCAACTACTCAATAATGCATCCCGTTTATGCTAATGACTCCAAAAATCCATTTTACCTCAGTCTAGCTCTTGCTGCGTGGATTTGGCCTGTGCCCTCTAACATATCTTAACGTTTCTTCTTCATCCAAGACCAATGTAGGAACTAGGACATCAAGTCCCACGCCAAGGGCTGATGCCTCTTCATTGAGTTGATCGTACCTATCCTTGAGATTTTTGTAGAAGTCGAGGTCCATTACCTATCGGCAGCGTCATAAGCTTCCCAGTACATTAATTGTCTTTTTCTTATGAGGCTGAGAATTATGTCAACATGCTGTGAATTAAGAAATCAATATTTAAATAGGTTAGTAATTGCAAAGATGCAACGGATGGTCTATCTGTTGCATAGGGTTCTCTGAATCAATAATCCAATGCAACTTATGCAACAGATAGATAATAAGTTGTAACAGAACCACTACCAGTTGCACTAGTATACCCAATTGTTGCAACAGATGTGAAATCTGTTGCGTAGCTTCTTTTTCATGGGGTAGATTAGAAGGGATAGGTTAGGAAAAGTAAACTTGCCTTATTCTCCTACCACATATGCATATCAGTCTTAGTCTGGAAGTCTTGGAGAGGAGGGGGGGGGGGGGGGAAGAGGCCTGGGGTAATCTGGTGCGCCTGGCTAGCTATTCTTGGCCTGTAGTCGATCCCTCTTCTCTTTGGTGCCAAGTTCTACATATATTTCCTCCTTCTTGACAACCCCTGAACTTCAACAACTTTTGGAGAGGGAGGAATTGCAATTTCTTTTGATTTTTGAGCGGAGAGTACGTCTCTAATTGCTCTTTTCTTTCTCCTAACCAATGTTGTAGGAGTGTGTAGCTCCCTCACCTTCTTGGATGGTATGACATACCTATTGGATTTGAATTCCTCAATAGCTTCAGAGATAGCCTCTACTTTTTTTAAAGATTTTATCCTATATTTCCTTAGACTCATCGCATTCACAACGAGAACACGAGGGTGAAAAGGGGTGAGAGGACCTGTGTAAGGGGAAAAGGGGTGTTTTCAAACACATTTATTCTTTATTGAGCATCAATATGCTTATCATCCTGAGTGGTAGCAGCATCAGCATACCAGTCACCAATACCAACAACTCCACCAGAAGAAACACCCGGATTTGCCTTAGTAGAAGGTTGGTCATGAAGAGCCTCAACATTACCTTGCCTAACTGCTTATCTTATGGCAGTTGCTCCAGCCAATTCCTTCTCTATTAACTCCACCGTTGGGTCTGTTGTAGTATCAATATGACCTATAGTAATATAAGAAGTCATCACTGACTCCTCCTCAATAGGCACGATCCATGGATGCACAACCTATAAAAAAGAAGGAAAAGACAGATGCATTTAAATCATATAATATAATAATTTTCATAGTTGGGCTATGTTTTAAAAATAAAAGACCCATCTGTTATATAGTTGCAGTATATGGTTAAAATCCATTTGATTATGGTTCAGAGATATAGAGCAACATATGGATAATCTGATACAAAATATCAATCATCTGTTGCAACAGTTGCACAATACAGGTAATTTGGTATGCAACAGATAATCTGTATGTCACAGTAGATGAACAATATATTATCATATTAAACATCTGTTGCATAATTTACAGTAGATGGTTAATATTTTAGGAGTCAGGTTCAGAGAACCAAAGCAACATATGGGTAATCTGATGCAAGATATGCCCTATCGCAATAGATGTCCCATCTGGTGCATCTGATATAACATCTCATGCACCAGATATAACATCTATTCAATATCTTTCTTATTTTTGAGTAGAATTATTTTACTTGAAGAAGACGTACTGCATCATCTAGAGGGTTAAAGAGAACAGCCTCCTTAATATTGGCGTTGCTCTTTACAGCCAACCACCTAAACATCCTTGGATGAGAAACCTCATCCGAGAAATCTATTAACTACTTTAGGAGGGGAGGAATGGCTTCAAATGCCCAAGCCTAAAAAATGTAAATAGGAAGAAAGAAAAAAAAATCATAATAACTATATTCAATATAAATTAATGGATGAGTAAAATTAGTGATTAATTTTACCATAAAAGCCCAAGGAAAGCCATATAATGTGGTCGTCCCTGAGGATAGCTTTGTCAGTAAATATTGGACAGTCAAGTAGAAGCTATCATATCCCCAGGGATAATTGTTGAATTTGTCAAAATCCTAAGCACGCGCCAACAAATCATCTTTTATGACCTTGTTGACGTCTCTTGCCAATATAACCAAATGGGCAAACCAAACTAAGCACAATTTCTCCCTGTACTGCTCTGGTATGGTTTTATCCTCAAGATCTGTCAACAAATCCGATGCTGTATAGCGACGTCGAGCAATGTCAAACAAGCCATCTATTTTTTCCTTGCATTTTCTTGCCTTGGATCTTTTGCGGTATGGTGGTCCTTCTGGACGATGGCATCTCAAGCCTGTCACTATGGCAAACTCTTGCAAGCGAAAAGAAATAGGTATGCCACAGTAGTTGATCCAGATTTCATCCAACTTCTTTTTTCTCCCTCATCCAGATATTTATCATCCCCTGCAAACTTGAACCTGCGCTTGAGAAGACCAAATCCCATTATCATAGGGAAACGGATACGGGCAGAGGGGTCCTCAGGCAGCTCGAGAATGTGTCCAAAGCAACTCTTCTTAAAAAGTCCGCCTATATTTTCGTTCTTCAAAATTTTCATAAAATGTTCAAAAATTTTCCCCATTGACATTTAAGTACAATTTTCCCAGTTAGTTGTTTTCCTTCTGGGTCATTTATCGGCATCGCAACTTGAAACCTGTCAATACTAAAAGTTTTGACAGGATCATGCTGGGATGTCGATATTAACTCACGGCCCATCGGTGATCCATTATCATCATGTTGATGATCATCCTCTTTCTCTTTTCGACTCTTCAATTCCTCCTCTTTCTCACTTTCATTTTCTTAATCACCATCTACGGATCCTTCTCCACCTATCTCAATGTTGTTTTCACATCTCTCCTCAGCTTTACTTTTCCCTGACTAAGATTGTTCAGGAAGCTCCTCTAAATCCCTCTGTACTGTAGCCTTTTTTTTATTGGTCAAACGTTGATCCACTTTCACTTTCTTTTCTTTTGGGAGACATGTTTTACCTACAGACAAAGAAAAACAAAAATTACATTATAGTTGATGTATGCATAGATTTTAATAAATACATTACAAACACAATGAATACTAACACCACTACAAACACCACCAACCAATGCTAGCATTGGTGCCACCCCGAAGACCACAAACACCACCACCACCACCAAAAACACCAAAAACACCAAAAACACCATCCAACTAGACCACAATAGTCAACGGAACACTGTGACGGAAACTAGTGATTTCTCGAGTTCTTCCTACGATTTTACCATCAAAACTCAAAATTGTAAACCCATTCTCGAAGATAATACAACTAAAAGTTTTGTTTTTTATCATTAAATTAAAAGCCCTTATTTTTAGAAAAAAAAAACAAATATAGATCTCTTCTCAAACTCTGTTGCTTATGAAGACAAAGAAAATGATTGATATAAGCAAGAATGAAGTAAAAAATAACACCTATGTGGTCAGAAATGAG
>NW_025843591.1:0-2728 GCF_002878395.1 Capsicum annuum | reverse complement strand
TAATTAAATGAAAGCTAATTTTGTTGAAATTAATTTTATTTAATATAAACCAGTTTCGCATCAAATTAGTTAGTTTTGACCAAAGGAAAGGGTCAAAATTCCTTTTAAAAAAATTAAATAACATAAGATAATTGGGACCAAATTAACAATTCAAAACTTATTATTCTTTTTTAAAATACAAATCAATCCACAATTAATGTGTATACAAGGGATCAAATGCAATCATTTCAACCATTTCCCATCAGTTTTCAAAAATTTCAAAAAATATTTAATTTTCTTCTCATCTCAACTACTCAACCTTTGTTCCAACATATTACTCAAACCCTTCACAAAAAATCGGTTTTGTTTCCATTTTCGACCACATCAATTATCATTTACGACTTCCTTCTTTCTTGTATTTGCCATTTTCTCTCGTTGCAGGTAAAAGAAATCTATATTTGTTGTTTTTAAAAAAATTTAAGGCTTTTTAGTTAATGACAAAAAAGAATAACTTTAGTTGTATTATCTTTAAGAATGGGTTAACAATTTTTAGTTTTGATGCTAAAAAAGTAAGAAGAATTCAAGAAAACCTTAGTTTTGTGGTAGTTGTTCTCTTAGTATGGTGGTTGATGTAAAATGTAAATGGGGTAACCCTACTTTTCTGATTGAATATGATTTCTTCTCGTTGTTATTGTTGTTTTTATTCTCAAACATTATTGTAAATACTGCACAAACTTGAACTTTGACCATTTTTGGAGATTGATAATTTTTCCTTGTTGTTTGTATTGTTGTATTGAATTACTTCACTTCTCTATTTGATATTTGATATTTGTTGGTGTTGTTGGTGTTGTTGGTGAATGTTAATGGTGTGTGTTGGTGGGGTGTTATTGTTAGTATTGTGGTGTTGTTGATGTTGTTTGTTTGTTTGTTATTTATTTGTGTTCTGATATTTATTTTTGTTTTTTATTTTGTTGATGTTGTTGGTGTTGTTCTTTTTATTGGTGTTGGTGGTGTTGATATTTGTGTATTCCCCAATAGAAGTGTAATCTGTTGGAATACCTGTTTAATTTTTTTCAACAGTGACCTATCTATTGCACCTAGTGCAGCTAGATAAACTACATCTCAACGCAAAATAATGAAAATTGCCCAATCAAACTAGCTGAAGAAACTCAAATCATGGAAATCTTCGCGAAATTTCACAAAACACATAGCATTTCTCAGAAAAAGCATAAAATACATTAAATTAAACACTCAATCAATCGATAAATTGCATTAAGAACACATCAAATTAAACACAATCTCAATTAATCAATAAATTGCATTAACAATAAATTAAATTAAACACTTAAATCTCAATTAATCAATAAATTGCATTAACAACGCCTCACTTTCATTAACGATGCATAATTCAATAGATCCAAAACAAATTAAATTTGAAAAAAATATATTGAACTCAGATCCAAGGATAAACTCTTACAAAAAAAACAATATACAATGAAAAATCTACAAAATTACACACAACAAATTCAAAAAACAAGCAAAAATAAAAAAATATAGTAAAAAGTACAACAAAAATCCTCAAAAGTGGAGAAAATATCAAAAAAAATTGAGCAAAAACACAAAAATAGAGGGAAAATTACAAAAATAGGTGAAAAATTACAAAAAAAAAATAGAGGAAAAAACACAAAATATAAAAAATCATAAAAAATAGAGAATGTATTTAAAAAAACAAGAAATAAAGTAAAATCACAAAAAATAGAACAGAAATCCAAAATATATAGAAAAAAATCCATAAATTGCATAAAAAATCACAAAAATAGAGAAAAAGCCAAAAACATGTAGAAAAATCCATAAATACAGAAAAATCACAAAAAATTACCTGGAGGAGAAAAGGCATAACCTAGAGAAGCCACGAAAGGTAGAAAAGGAGTATCCATAGCTTAACAATACAAAATCTTACAAAAAACTGATATTTTTTTTTCAATTTGATAAAAGAAAATTCTCTGTGTGTATGAAATTTATTTTACGCCCCGTTTGAAAAAATGACAGTATTCATAAGGGCATTAGGAGTGTGTTTGGTATGATGGAAAATGTTTTTCTATTTTTCTTATTTGATTGTAGTAAAATGTTGGAAATATATTTTCTAAAGCAACCCATTTTCCTTCATTGACAGAAAATGACTTTCCTGATGGCTCAAGGGAAGTCATTTTCTGATAAAAAATTTATGGAGCGAGTTATGCCCCACCTCCACCACACCCCTCTCCCACACCCTCAACAACACTCAACTCACATTATTCCTTGTCCCAAATTTCAGAAGTGTACTTCATTGTCACTACTCTCTGATTTTAGGATTTTTCATCTCTCTTGTCTCTACTACAGTTTTTGCAAGAATCTCAAGGTATTCTTCATAATTAATTTCTTCTACTATTTTGATAGAAAAAATTCTCAAATTTTTCTACTTTCCTTGTTTGGGTTTATGATTTGAGTTAATTTTTTAAAAAAAAAAATTAAAACTTGGATTTAATTTTCAACGCAAATTGGTAAGTTATTGTGCGGTAATTGAACGATTACAAGTAGAATCAATCTATATGAGTATCTTAGGACTTTCAAATTTATATTTTTTTTCTCTACAATAGATGAATTTGACTAATCAAGATTAAGATGGTGCAATAATCGAAGTTGCAGCCACATCTGTTTTAGCCGTTGGAGTTGCAATTATTGTTGCCTACTAACATCAAAGTAGTATTCT
>NW_025843590.1:0-1139 GCF_002878395.1 Capsicum annuum | reverse complement strand
GAGAAAGTTTTCTGAAGGGCTTCTAGAATGCCATAACTTTGAAGGTAGTGTTCCTAATCGATCTCACAAGAGACGAGGAACTTCTTACCAACATCGAAGACGGTAACGAACAGCTTGAATACAGAATCAACAAACTAGAGGCAAGCTTGAAAATTATCGGGATTCACATACCACAGCAAGCATCTGATCTTCTCCAAGGAATGTTGAAAGCATGTCAAGGCAAGAAAACACAATCAATTATAACCATATTGCTAAGGAAGCAATGATACTCTATTTGCCTTTCAATCTCATTTGTGGTTCCGATCAGGTCAACGGTAGTGGACCTGATCGGAAACACAAACAAGAAGATGGGATGAAATTTAAAATTCAGAAATTTCCGCCTTAGCTTAGTTTCCTTATTTTCATTGCGGTTGTTATTGGTGTAAGTTTTCTAGACTTGTTGAACATCATTTCTACCCTCGATGCCCGTGAGGCTGCTTTGTTGGTCTTCTCCTATTTTCTACCTAGGTGATAATCCCGACCATGCAGCTCCCTAGCAAAGTGTCCATATGCATTTTTTTTCTTTCAGAGACACAACAGACGAAATTACATTACCGAATATACTTTCATATGTGCACTTGATTCAGATTTCGCATCTGTTAAGATAATTCCATCAGTCAGATTCGTTAGAAGTTACTTTCTACCCCGTATATCTTCTTTAATTACCTCTCAGATGATATAGTCTTTCATCAACAACCCATTTTTCCTCGAAAGCATTCTCCTACCGCACCTTTTGGCATATAATCATCAACCCGAGTAAGTAACCCAACCATATAAATTTTGGCCAGGGCAATAACTATATTGATTTTCCATTCTTGATTGATGCAGTGCGAGGCTTCGAGGGCCCTCTAAGGGTCCAATTCACACTTAAACTTAAGTCCAATCGCTATTGGTTCTCTGCAGTGTCGACAAATATTGATCCCTTCTCAAAACTTGACACGCATAAACACAAGCACCAACCGTCAGTAATTCGTAACAAGGTATCTGCACCATCTTCATGAGGTCCTCAGCCTTATCAATTTTGAACCCATAAAACTTAACAGTACAATGCAGGATCTTGTTTGAATGATCAATGCCTAATCGGTTAAAAATTGCATTCA
>NW_025843589.1:0-2697 GCF_002878395.1 Capsicum annuum | reverse complement strand
GTTATGTCATGTATATCCTAGAGGATTTGTAGACATAAGGAAGGGTAGCGTCATGGAAGTTTATATAGTGATGTTATATTTGTATATGTGGTGGCCTCGACGGCCAAGTATTATATATATATATATATATATATATATATATATATATATATATTTGTGCGTGTTGTGCTGATACAGGTAATTTGACCCTTCTATATGCAACGAAGTGTTGTTCAAATTTTTGGTGACATGTAAGTGAAAGTACAGGTATTTGAACGGGTTCTCCCGGGTCTTCTCGGCTTCGGGTGCCAGTCCGGCCCGATGGGATTTTGGGGCGTGACAACTAATATTTTTTCATTAGTTTAAGAATTCTAAATCAACTAAATTTGATTTTAACAAGATTTGAAAAATCTAAAAATAAATATAAAAACGTTAGAAGAAGAAAAATTTAAGAAGTACCAAATCTTTTAAAGTTTTAAGTACGTAATACGAATGTAATAAATGATATTGTAAAGATTTGACTTTTTAAACAAGAAAAATTCTAAACATAGAAAAAAGTTACCATGCCAAAAATATGGTTCAAACTGATGCGTCTCTCTTAACCTCTAACATCAAGGGAAAGAGGTACTGCATGACAAACGCAAAGTGGTGATCCATCAACCACTTAAAACTTCTGATGGTAAAATATATATATGTTTACACTAAAATATATGTTTATGTTTACATTATTATATTAAAGTGTGAATGATTTTTGATAAGTGATTTGAACTTTTTACACTTCATCAAAAATCTCTACAATAAACAAAATCATTTAATTTTAAATAATCAAACGTTATACGTGGGAGACACGTATGATTAAACTAGTTTGTTAAAAAAAAAGTGTGCCCCAGTTTTGATTGAGTCCATAAGTAAATTACATATCCAGATTATTTTCTAAAGTAAATTGTTGAAATATTCCTAGACTATTCTCTAGATCTAAATAGTAAGGGGAAAGGACAGAAACGACATTTCAAATTAAACTATTTCCACAAAAATGACCATGAAATTTAAATTTCACTTTCTAGCCATTTCAATTTGCTGGCTTGTTCTATACCGTTTCTACACACCTTTTATACAGTTTCTATACATATCTTTTACAATTAAATATTCTATACGAAAACTATACAGTTTCGATATACAATTTATACAATAATTGTACATTTTTTTTTACATATTTTATACAACAATTATATAATTTTTATACACTTTATATATATATTTTATACATATACATATTTGATAGAACTATACAATTTCTATACATATATCTTATATAGATACATATTCTATATAACAATTATACCATTTTTATATAATTCTATTTAATTATTATTTTTAAATAATAAAAAAAGAAGAATTTTTTCAGTTAGAAAATTTATAGATAAAAAACTGAAATATTCTTAGAAAGACCGAATGACCCAAGTTGAGAACTGTATCAGTATTGTATATAGATTGTATCAGTATTGTATATGGACTGTATCTGAACTACGTAGGCCAAAGTGACCCAAATTAAGAAATGACTATAAAGTGAAAATAATTTATCCGGCTGGCCACTTTTTAACAAAATCTCAAACTTGAGCTATTTGTTTTAAAAAAGTGTTACATAATGTCCTTTTCCCAAATAGTAATACCTTAATTAACCCCCTCATGCAGGAAAGCTTAAATAAAATCTATATTTATATCTATACTATATTAAAAGTGTGAACCATCTTAAAATATTATTTATATTTTTTGTCCTTTATTAAAAATCATTGTTTTAGATAATATCGTCTTTTCACCTTTTTTTTATTACTTTTATGATATTATATATTGATCATAATAAATATATTGAAAATTAAATCAAATAAACCTTTCCCAATTAAAATTAGCTTGGACTGAAAATACCTTTATTTTTGTAACTCCTAAATATATGGTAAGTCAAATTTCTACAAAATATGATAACTCTTCCACGTTTTTTCCCTCTAAGTAGTTTATGTGAAAAAGCGAGAGTTATTTTTAAGGAAAAATTACAGAAAATAGCATATTTAAGACTATAATTACAATAAATAGCAATTCTTTTGTAAAGTTACAGTTTATAACAAGAGTAGTATTATTTTACTCATTAACTAGGCAAGTGCATGTTTTACTCTTATTGTTGTACATTTTTCTATTTTCACTCCACTATTTCATCTCCCCCAAATATAGCCATATCTTTTACCCTCTTTTTTTCATCTTATTTTCTTTATCATTTTATTTTTTTTATTTTTTTTATTTTTTTATTTTCACTTTATTTTCTCTCTTATATTTCTCTTCTTTTTTCCTTTTTCATTTTTTTAATTTTTTGTTTTCTTTTTTTCCTTTTTCATATTTGAAGATAATTATCTTCATGATCTTCAAGGTTTTAAAATAAAACATCATTGCTGTCTTTCACTATCTTATGTCTCTATCTTGTTTTTTTCTTGTTAGTTTTTTTTCATCTAATTTTTTTATCATTTTATTTTTTTATTTTGATTTTTTTTTCATTTTCACTTTATTTTCTCTCTTCTATTTCTCTTTTTTTCTTTCCTTTTTTGTTTTTTTTCCTTTCTCATATCTTTTTTTCTTTTTGTATTTTCGTTTTCTTCTTCTTCTTTTTTCTTTTCTTTTATTTTTTTTTCTTTTATTTTTACGCTTCTATTTCTCTTTCTTCCTTTTTTTTTT
>NW_025843588.1:0-6169 GCF_002878395.1 Capsicum annuum | reverse complement strand
ATGTACAAGTTACACTACCCAAACAAGTAAGCAGCTAGCAATGCAACCGATGTGCCCTTACAACAAAGGATTCCCTCTTTACTCAAATATGAAATCAAGCACGTAAATGCAGGGACAGTCAAAAGACACTCACTATTAGAAAGAAGTTCCAGTCAATGTTTGCCAAGTACCATAAGCTTGCCTTTATTTTCATCACCGAGGCTTTCAGACAGTTAAGCTAGGATCACTATAGGACTTTTCTTTAGCTTGTAATGTATGCTTGGGGTTGGTATGATACGCAAGGATATTTAAAGTGACTAAGCCTTCTTGGCACTACACTATTTTTGGGGTCTCACTAATCGACCTTTAACTTAATTCTCCCTTTATTTATTGAAGCAAATTCAAGCTGGATATGGTCCTTTAGTCTTTCATTTTCTTTTTTTCACAATTTTTTCTTTTATTATTCTTTTTCTACCACACCCAGCCTTGCATTTTTTTAATTTTATTTTACCCTTCTTCATACTCACTTTACATCATGCACCCCTATGATAGTCACCCTCAACTTAGGCGATTTTCCTAAGTCAAAGTGAACAATTCCCAAGAAGGACCAGGGTCAAAACTGGTTCATTGTGATACAAGTGGGAAGGTGATAGGTATGACAAAAAAATATAGGCATTCAGGCTCAAAATCAGGATCAAGGGATATTATTCAAACATAGAACGTCATTTAGGCTAAAAGTGGATTAGTATAAAAAATGACCTATGATCCTTTCCTAACAACTCTCCTAAAACTAAGGCAAGCCCAACCGGGAAAGTTCTGAATTTAACACACAACGGGAACTAGGTAGTATCTCACAACACATGGCACAAAGGTACATCACAAGCTACTACCTATCCAGTTTATGTAATTTTTAGCAATGATTATCATGTCCCTAATACCAATGACATAAAAAGATTCACAGTAGTCGCATATAGATGCACATCACATAGTTATAAAATAGACAATTGGAGAGGTATTTATCATTCCCTAAAATCAACAACAACAAAAAACTATGTCAACTGCCCCAGATACTTATTTTTCTCCCAATTAACTATAGCACATCATAAAATAAAATACAATACACCTAAACATACCAGCTTTACTAGGAACAAGACTCCGGAAAAAAGAGGCACGACAACAAAAACCCCAAGAGGACATCAACACCCACAAGCAATCTCACCCTCTACTTAAAATCATGCATAGTCCCCAATGTATCAAACTAAAACAAGAGAGTTAGAAACATACCTATGGAACCATAGGTGTAGAGATCTGATGTCAATCACATAATACAAATACAAATAACAAAATGCCTTGGGTTGCCTCCAAAGCAATGCCTGATTTAATTTCGCGGCACGACTAGGTTGTCTTGACTACTCAGAATTCATTAAGATACCCTGAAAGTGCTTCATCCTTTATCCCCCCACTTAGATGATTTGAATCGTTAGCCCATATTTTGATCTTTATATATTTTAGGTGCATTGGGAAAATATGAGAGCATGATAAGGAAAGTTCTATCACGCTACTTTGAAGACTTAAACTGCTTGCCCAATTTTGCATTGAGCTTTCATATGGGCTAATTTGGCAACAGTGAGAATCTTAAAAATCCACTAAATGGACATCGATCTTAAAGTTTCTTGGCCTTCAAGATTGGGGTTGTATTATACCCATTCGGAAATACAAACTTCAAAATGTAGGAATTTTCCTCCTTATTTAAAAAATTCATCATTTGCTTGGGTGATTCAACTTTCATCATATCTACCAAGCATATTGTTGAAAAATGATTTGAGTGAGGTCTTCTCCCTAATTTCGGAGTTGCATCCTTCTTGACCTCTTCACCCCGAATTGGGCTAGAGTCTTTATAAGAGATTGGCTTGGTTTCTTATTTTGCCTCTAGCACCATTTCCTCAATCTTGGCATCATCTCTCATGGTTGGTTTGGTTGGTTAGGAAATCACTGAGGGTTGCTCATCATCAATCTAAGCATCAATATAGGATTTTTGCTCCTCATCTTCACACTCTTTCATTATTTTAAATAATTCCACAGTCAAGATATCATCTAAACATAATTTTGAAAAGTGCTTTGAATGATTGACCTCTATATCTATCTCCTCTATCCTTTTCTTTCCTCTTTCCATTCCCTCATGTCCTGAAGCATTTCTTCCTGGGTATCCAAAATTTGTTAAAACATAGCTTCAATGCGACTTATTCCGGTGCTTCGTTCTTCCCGTTCTTGACCATAAGACCTATCAAAATCATAAGAAGAACTATAATTTGGATTAGCACAACGGGGGGAGGAGGCATTTGAGCAATCACTCCACTGTCCATCTTGACCACCACATAAAGAACAATTATCCTCCCAGTAGGATAGAGATGGTGCACATATTTCTCTCTGGGGAGCATATCTAAAATCTTACCAAAAGTGAGGTCCATCACAATATGGCCATGGATCATCAAGATACGATTTTCAACCATCAAACTCACATTCATTCTAAGATGCCATGGTATAAGTAAACTAAAATAAAAATCTACCTAACACAAGAAATAAAAGAAAATTACAAACAACTATTGACAAGTTTGAATTCACGCAAGTAATCTAAAATTCCAAACCAACACAATATGCCAAATTGTTCCCCAGAAATGGTGCCATTTTTGATAACGCACAACTTATACGTCAATTTAATGCAAGGCGGTCTTCGTCAATATAATTACCCAACATTGGAGTCAGGGTCGAATCCACGAGGAACAATGTGAGTGGCGATTAAAATAATTTGAAACTATAGCTACAAGTTTTCAAACAAATGATACAAAAAGATAAAATGAGGGTTTTTTAATGGTTGATAAAAGTTTCAACTTGCTTTAGGACTCAAAGCTAAAATTTCAATGGTTCAGATCAATCATAGAGAGAAGCTAGGGTTATGATCACTGTGATTATTAATCCCTCATTGAATAATGTTGTAGTACTGGATTCTCATGACTTGTGGGAAATACCAAATTATCAGAATTGACAGTCCTTCTAAGTGTTTCTCAACCTACCTAGATGTTGTGCTCCCTAATTCTCTCGAACTTAGGAAACCTTCTATTCACACTGATTTTATCTCGAGTTGATTAATATTGTTACAAAATTAATCATTAGATGGAAAATTAACCTTCCCAAATCCTCGTTGATAATTTACTACCTTTGGTTTATTTCTCAGTTCGAGCAAACAAACATAAGGCTAGATCTATTGCTTGCAACTAATAGAAAGCAATCATTACAAAAGAATTATCAAGATGTCCCCACAATCACTCAAACCCTAACCAACTACTAAATCCATGAAGGAATAATCATAGATCCCACAACCCTAGTTATGGGTTTTAGTTCCACATGAAAAAGAAAGAGATAGCATTATTCATCATTCAGAGCAATTAAACTTACAAAAGATGAAGTCTGAGGTTGATGCTCTTCCAAGTTCAAGAAGAATATCCCACAACTCAATCAAAGAATTAAAAATTGAGTTCAAATTTAAGAGGCCCAAAAAGAGGTGACTTTGCCTTTGGAATAAGTTCCAGCTCCTGAATGAAACCCTAAAAGCCACTATTTATATCTGCGCTTTAAGAAAAATTCAAAATTAAAATTCAAATTTTTCTCCTTTAGCTGACGACATGTCTGATAGTTTATCAGAGAATGTCGTCAGACCTTCTTTAGTGTGATGCCAAATGTGACCGCTTATCAGGAATCTGACGACTTATCAAAAAATACGTTAGAACTGCTTCAATTTTCTTGTGTTCTGCTTCAGTGTGATGACATGTCTGACGGCTTATTAGAGATCTAATAACTTATCAGACATGTCATCAGACATGTCTCTATTTTCTTGTTCTCTGCCTTAATGTGACGACATGTCTGACGGCTTATTAGAGATCTGATAGCTTATCAGACCATATTATCAGGTAAAGTTTTTAAAACTCAATTATTTTCACCAATAAACATCCTTATTGACGTAGCTTTCTTATATTTCCATGCATCTTGACTTTTCTACAAAATCACATTAAATATGATCAAAAACAACAGTAGCTACTTAAGAACTTATAATTATTTCAAGTTAAAAATCTTAAATGTGCTAATAGAAGGCTAGCACATCACCAACCCATCAACTTTAGGACATAATTATTTCCTTACCAACTTAGAATATTATTCTCTGCATTTTAATGTATTATCGAGAGAGCAACATAGCAAAGACACAAACCATCAAAATGACCAATCTGCTAGTGACCAACATACCCCTCCCCTATGATGTTGCTTAGCATATAAGAGACATATATAAAGCTTCTAGTGTCTCAATATCATTCATTTGTTCATAGTGAGACTCTACTAAAAAAAGAATATTAAGAATAACTTGATGAAACTTTTATAATTACAGGAATGACTTATTTGTATAGTAATAATTTGTTATAATTTCTCATAATAAAGAAAGATATAATAGATGTTGAACCCCTTTTGATTTATTTGTGTGTTTACTTCTTTGTATAATGAACCCCTTTAGTTTCTATCTACATGATAGTTTATTATAAAGAACATGTTTGTAAGAGGAAATAACAATATGAGTTTATAAATTATGAGCTAGTACAAAAATTATCGGTTACATCATTCTTGTAAATGGATAACGTCATTTATCCTTGCATCACTAAAGAACTAATTAGATAAACGTATAAAAGCCAAAATTATGTGAAGAACCAAAATTATGCATGTGATGTGAAAAAGGAAGAGCCCTTATTGGGTTTGAAATTGAGAGGGAGTCATGCGGAAGCCAATTGTTGCAAACTATGAGAAGATAAATCAGACAACAATAAAAATAATACTAAAAACATAATATTATTATATGATATGGCCAATAGGCCGACATATTCAAAACCTAAATAAAAAACATAAAAACTAATTGAGAGAAAATCTTTTCCTAAATAAAACTCTTAAATGACTGCATTGTGGATGCTTTTGTATTGTTGTATGGGAAGGGGTCTTCTATTTATAGATGTCCAAAACCTTTCCTCCAACAAAGAGGTTTGCCAAATTTGGAAGAATTTTATATTTTCCTTTAAGGAAACATAAAAGTATTTATGGTATTACTTTTATTTTTCTTCTAAGAAAAGTAAAACTTAAATTTAGTAAGAAAACCTGGGCAAAACCCCTAACAAATCTCACCTTTTTTGCTTGATTTTCTTCACTTGATCCGCCTTCTTCACATGCATGAACTTCGTTCTTCACAAAATCTTCATCACTATTGCTTGCCATGGTTAAAAATAAAGTTTAAATTATCATGATTAAAAATTAGTGTAAAAGTTATATTTTATTTTTAATTTTAAAGATGCAGCAGCAGGAATGTTGACAATATAGTTGAAACTTGTTCTCCACATATAGTTTGACAAAAAACCTCATTATCATTAAATTGATTGGAAATTGGTTTAAACTGCCATAAACTTGTCTTCAACCTCATTTCACCAAACCACTGGACCTTTGAACCGTAAGCTCTGATACCACTTGTTGGGTTCAAAATCGAGAGGGCATCATGCAAAATCTATAAGTTGTAAACCATGAGATGATAAATCAGACGACAAAGAAAACAATACTAAAAAATATAATTATTATATGATTTGGCCAATTCGCCTACATCTGAAAACGTAATATAAAAGAAAACATAATAAACTATTAAAGAGAAATCTTCCGCTAAACAAGACTCTTTAAAAACTACATTATGGATACTATTGTGTTATGGTATGAGAAGAGGGGTCTTCTATTTATAGAGTTCCAAAATCTTTCCTCCAAGAAAGAGGTTTCCCAAATATGAAAAAGTTGTATATTTTCCTTTCATGAAAAATAAAAGTAATTATGGTATAAGAAAAATAAAACTTAAATTTGGTAAGAAAACTAGGGAAAAAACCCTAACACTAATTAGATAAACATATAAAAACTTGTTTCAATATGTTAAATTGCCACACTAGATATAAGAAAGTTATACATGCATGTAAAATATTTTTAAAGGATTTTGCATGCATTTGCATCTCATATTGAAGAAATACAAATACTTGCATGTAAAACTAATTGTTTTATTATCTACCTCCAAAGGACTATACGTGCTTCATGTTGGGTTCGAAATCGAGAGTGCGTCATGCAGAAGCTT
>NW_025843587.1:0-8074 GCF_002878395.1 Capsicum annuum | reverse complement strand
TAAATCCATGGTTTACCCGGATGAATTGGAGTGGGAATGACCAAAATAACCTTAAAAATCAAATAATGTCAAATCTATCCTTTGATAGACTGTTTTGATAGGCTGAAGTAGATCGACCATAACTTTTTTCTTCGATGGCCAAATTGGATGAAACTAATTTAATTGGAAAGAGGACTTTCAAAGCTTTCTGTTGATATATAGTAGCTCACCCAGATCATTATGTAAAAGGATTTATGATTGTTTGAAGTTGACCCTAAAATTCGTCTAGCCTCAGTATTTTTTTCTTGCACATTTACTTTTCACCACTATTCACGATTAGATCGGAATGATCATAACTCATCGCTCAAGTGTCCGTTTTGGATGATCCACATATCGTTGGAAAGATTATTCGATGCTCTACGCAATGACGGATGGCATATCCTGAAATTCCACATACAAAAATTATTAATCATGATAAAGAACAAAATTCAACACATTTTCGTTCAAGATCTTAATGAAAATTTTTTTCAGGGCATCACATCATCTCCCCCTTGGAAACATTCATCCTCGAATGTTTATAGGCAGGTAGAGAATACTATGAAAATGAGTATACAGAGAAAAATCATCTTACCCAAGCATATACTCCATTGTAGATTTTTTTGGATATCGTAGAAAACACACAAGCTAAGATAAACATAGCAATAAGGATTAAATCAAAAGAGAACGGTACCTTTGACATGCTCAAGATTCGTAGGAAAGAAGGTGGGGATTTTTGGTGCACATATCCGTTTCGTCTTCCCAAGTAGCACTCTCCATGGATTGATTTCCCCAAAGCACTTTAACTAAAGGAACTTCCTTCTTTCTTAGCCTACGAACTTGAAAGTCAAAAACCTCAACCGAAATCTCTTCATATGAAAGACTATCTTGAATGCCTGAGCTTTTGGAAGGATCAATCACAACAGAATCACCAATAGACTTCTTAATCATAGAAACATGAAAAACCGAATGGACGTTAGATAACTCCAAGGGCAATTCAACCTTATATGCTACCTTCCCAACGTGATCCACAATCTTATAGGGACCAATGTAATGGGGACTTAGTTTCCCTTTCTTCCCAAATCTCTTCACCCATTTCATGGGTGAAACTTTCAAGTACACTAAATCACCAACATCAAATTCAAGGTCTTTTCTCCTTACATCTGCGTATGATTTTTGACGACTTTAGGTGGCTTTCAACCTTTCCCAAATTAACTTAAGCTTCTCCATGGCCTCGAACACCGCATCCAGTCCAGTTGCGGCAGCCTTACCAACTTCAAACCAACCAATGGGTGATCTACACCTTCTACCATACAAAGCTTCAAACGGGGCCATTCCAATAGTAGCATGAAAACTGTTATTGTAAGCAAACTCGATTAATGCTAAGTGCTCATCCCAACTACCTTTAAAATCAAGCACACAAGCCCTCAACGTATCTTCTAGGTCTGAATGGTCCGCTCGGCCTAACCATCTATTTACGGATAGAAAGCAGAACTTAAACGAATTTGGGTATCGAGACCCTTCTGGAAAAGTTTCCAAAACTAAGAGGTAAATTGAGTACCTCTGTCATAAATAATAGCCAAAGGGATTCCATGAAGTCTGACGAGTTCCCAAATATATATTCTAGCATAATCTTCAGCTGTATACGATGAATGCACAGGCAAGAAATGAGCTGATTTCATCAGCCGATCTATGACAACCCAAATCGGATCATGATTGTGATGAGAAGGAGGCAAACCAACTATGAAGTCCATAGTCACTTCTTCCCACTTCCAAGTAGGAATACTAAACTCTTACATCACGCCACTGGGCCTTTGATGCTCTATTTTAACCTGTTGCCACGTGGAACACTTCGCCACAAATTCTGCTATGTTCCTTTTCATACCGTTCCACCAATAAATTTTCCACAAATCATGGTACATCTTGGTAGCACCAGGATGGATAGAGTATCGCGTACCATGCACTTCCGCCATAATTCTCTGCTTCAAGTTATCAACATCAAGAACACATAATCTTTCTCGGAGTCTCAAAATACCATCTCCCCCTTGGGAGAAAACCTCCATCTTTTGGTCTTTAACTGACTCTTTTAACCTGAACAAGGTAGGATCCCTGTCTTTCTTCTCCTTCACTTCCGAAACTAAAGAGGATTCAGAACCACTTTGCACGCCTATACTACCCTCAGCATTACCAAACAACCTAACCCCCAATCTAGCCAAACGATGTACCTCACGGGCCAAATCCTTCTTACTAATCTCCATATGTGCTACGCTACCCATGAACTTCAGACTAAGGGCATCTGCTACTATATTGGCCTTGCCCGGATGATATAGCACACTCATATCATAATCTTTAATTCTAACCATTGTCTCTACCTAAAATTCAACTCTTTTTGGGTGAATACATACTGCAAGCTCTTATGGTCTGTGAAGACGTCGACATGGACACCATACAAATAATATCTCCAGATTTTCAAAGCAAAAACCACGGCAGCTAATTCAAGGTCATGGGTAGGATAATTCTTCTGGTGAGGCTTTAGCTGCCTGGAAGCATAAGCTATAACCTTGCCCCTTTGCATCAATACACAACCCAAACCAACTCTGGAAGCATCGCAATACACCACAAAATCATCAACACCGTCAGGCAAAGTCAACACAGGGGCTGAAATGAGTCGAGTCTTCAACTCTTGAAAACTCTTCTCACAAGATTCGGACCATAGGAACTTTACTTTCTTTTGGGTCAAACGGGTCATAGAAGACGTAATAGATGAAAACCCTTCAATAAAACGACGATAATAACCATCTAGACCCAAGAAACTTCGGATATTTGAAGGATAAATAGGTCTAGGCCAACTCTTTATAGCCTCTATCATTTGAAGATCAGCTCTAATACCTTTGAAAGAAGTAACATGACCCAAGAAGGCTACAGAGTTCAGCTAGAACTGACACTTACTGAACTTAGCATACAAACGATGAGTTTGAAGAGTTTCCAACACGATTCGAAGATGATCTGCTTGATCACCCTCACTTCAGGATTAAATATGAATATCATCAAGGAACACTATTATGAATAAATCTAGATATAGCCAGAATACACGGTTCATAAGATCTATGAAAGCCGCTGGAGCATTAGTTTACCCAAAAGACATCACTAGAAATTCAAAATAACCGTAACGGGTTTGGAAGGCTGTCTTGGGGATATCACATTCCCTAACCTTAAGTTGGTGATAACCGGATCTGAGGTCTATCTTTGAAAAGTAGCTTGCACCTTGCAATTGATCAAACTAATCATCAATTCGAGGAAGTAGATATTTATTCATGAGAGCAACCCTATTAAGCTGCCGGTAATTAATACACATCCGCAAAGAACCATCTTTCTTACATACAAACAGGACAGGTGAACCTCACGGGGACACACTAGGTCTGATAAAGCTTTTGTCTAAAAGATTTTTCAATTTCTCTTTCAACTCTTTAAGTTCCATGGGATCCATGTGATATGGAGGAATAGAAATAGGCTAAGTATCGAGAAGAAGGTCAATTCCAAACTCTATCTCTCTATCAAGAGGTACTCCAGGGAGATCTCCTAGAAAGATATCCAGAAACTCATTAACAATATTAATTAACTTAATAGTTGGGGTTTTAGACCTAGTGTCTTTAACCTAAACCAAATGGTGGATGCAACCCTTGGAAATCAACTTCCTAGCTTTGAGATAGGATATGAAATGACCCTTAGGAATCACAGAACACCCAGACCATTCGAGGATAGGTTCATCAGGAAACTAAAACTTGACCACACATGTATGACAATCAATAGACGCATAGCATGAGTGAAGCTAATCTATACCCAGAATGATATCAAAGTCAACCATATCTAGCTCAATCAAATTAGCATACATAACCTAATAAAACACAGTAATGGGACATTTCTTATACACCCGCTTAGCAATGACAGACTCTCCTATCGGAGCAGAAACCAAAATAGGCTCAGAAATTAGTTCAAGATCCATTTTAAAATTTACAGCAACCAGAGGTGTCACATAAGAAAAACTCAAACCAGGGTCCATCAACACATAGACATCAAAATAGAAAACACAGAGCATACCAGTGAGAACATTCGGAGAGTCCTCCTGCTCCTAATGAGGTAGTATAGCATAGAAATGATTTTGGTGTTGACCGCCAGCAGTACTAGATGAAGCACCCTGAGGAGAAACTGGATGGGCTGCAGGAGACGGGGCACTGGTAGCCTGACTTTGGGGACGGGCATCATGACTTCGCTGTCTGGCATACGGGCAGTCTCTAAGTATGTGGCCCAACTTCCCACAACCAAAATAGCCCCGCTGCCCCATATAACACTCCCTAAAATCGTTTTTACGACACTTAACATACAAAAGAGGATAAGGTCAATTGGTTACACTGTCCTAAGACCTAGAAAGTACTGACCTATTCTCGATATCTTGCCTGCTCCGATATATGAGAGCACTAGCTGAGGAAGGCACAGGTATAAATAGATGTCTCTAAAACTGAGGACGACTCCCTTCGGAGAATCTAGTCTAACCATACCCCTGTTGCTCTAATCTGATTCTCTTAATCCCTCTTACTCTTTCACTTTCCTTTATCTTGTCTGACTCAATATGTTGGGCATGACTCATTAACCTAGAAAGATTAATCTCCCTGTTGATCATAGCAGATCTATATTCTTTCACTACATAACTCGACACCCCAGTTAGAAACTTGCTCATACTAGTCCTCGAGTCAGCCATCATATTGGGAGTGTACTTTGATAGCTGATTAAACTTAAGACAATACTCCTTAACTGACATGGAGCCTTGAATCAAATTCATAAACTCCTCTATCTTAGCTTCCCATAACTCAAGAGAAAAGAATCTATCCAAGAAAGCATGTTGGAACAATTGCCAAGTCACTGGAGCAGTATCTTCTTCTCTACCCTTATTCCACATCTGCACCCAGTCATAGGCAACATTCTTCAACCGATAAAAAGCTAGCTCCACACTTTCTTCCTTGGTCACGTGCATAATTTGTGTAATTTTCTTCATTTCATCAACATACATCTGTGGGTCCTCACCTTCTTTTGACCCATGACACTCTAGTGAATTCATCCGCATAAAGTCATGAATTCATGCTAATGTTGAATTATTTTCCTGTAGAGGTGAAGCATTGGCCTGAGTATTGGCAGTAACTTCCTAGGCTAGTGTCTAAAAAGCTGCCCAAAATTCAGCATGGGATACCGTCTTATAAAACGGACCAACGGGTTGAGGTTGGTTGTTGTTTCTGCGAGCTCGATGTGGAGGCATTTTCTGTCATAAGAATGCATGAATTAACAGCAAAAGAAAATAGTTGTAAGCATGATAGACTCTTGTAGAAAGAAAGAAATGACTTTTCCTAGAATGCCCCACAGCCTCTTGATCATAGGTGTGGCGCGCTACACACCGATGCTCAAGACTCTACGTGACGCAGCTTGTCATTCTCCCTAGGACTCTTCACAACCTTAGGCTCTAATACCAAGTTTGTAACGCCCTAAAATATCATCCGAGATATCGCACGGTGCCCAAGGCTACACGTAGCCTCAAGCTAACCCTTTAAGCCAAAACACTACCCTTGGGTTCCCATACAACAACATACATACAACGCTAAGGATATATATATAAGTACATATCATATCACATCGCACATGGCATGGAATAGCATTAGACTGTACATATATGGAATGTCTATACACAAACTAACCCAACAATACACTAGTCTGACATAGCCTCTATACAGCAAAATCAATGAGCCATTGGGACAAACCCTCAAATGACTCAACAGACTAAAGGTATCACAAAACAACAGCACCAAAACTAGCAACTTGGTCCTCAAACCATGAGGACTCACCACTGAAGGAACGTAGATGCGGCACTCGAATATCACTATCGCGGCTGCGGCTGAGTACCTGAACCTATATCATGGTAAGAATGTAGCCCATAGAGAAATATATGGGTCATCACAAGATATGTACTGAGTATGTGGGGGCGCATGCAAGATATAAATAATATCATAAATTTCATAAGAACGTACATACGGACCATAATGACACACCTGGCTTGAGTGACATTGAATCATGCAACTGGTAATATCTTAGATAGGAAATGTAGGAGAAAAAACTCATAAATCATTATAGATCATCATAGGCAACTTGACTTACCACATCAAAACTCGGAGTGACTCGGTATTTCAATAAACATGACTCTTATGGACAGGGGAGTTTCTTTTAACCGACAACCCCACGTGAGCTACTTCGAATACTAACATTTGAAACCCCCATTGGCAGGAGTGTCATACTCTTTGCCAGGGAGTATGACCTTAAAATTACAATAATCACAATCGGGCTCTCTGGCTAATAATATCATCATCAAACAACCCTACGATGGAACATAGGTTTGGGGAAATACCAAATTTCCCTCTCAGTGCTAAGTACTACTCCCCAACAAACTCAGAACGCGTTAGAAAATCTACCACAACATCACAAGGGTCTATGCTAAAGACCAATCAAATCTCTTTCTCATTTATCAAATCATATCAATTTGTGGATTCCTAACTCAACATATTTTAGATTAAAATATTTTAATCTTTCTCTACATCAACAAGGTATCAATGCATTGAACCATAACCGACTCAACATTTGGACAAGGATATGAAGACTCAATACATAATATTTTCAATAATTTAACTCATTAAAACCATTCGAAAAATACCAGAACTCATTGCAACTTCAATATCAATATTTCTCAATTTGCCATCCAACTCTCATTTAAAGGTACTTGAGACATCAACCCATAGTAGGGATATAGAATTTCTAATATCAATTATAAATTCATAATAAGGCTTAACAAATTAAATCGTCATACTCTTATAATCAAATACTTTTTGGACATAATTCCATCTCAACATCATACATATATCGAATAGCATAATCCCATAGCTCATGGATAATAATATAAGATATAAAACCATATTTCCAATTCATGGTAAAACATGTAAAATTTCATGTCAATGTAATTCAACAAAAATACCGGGCACAAAATCGAAACGATAATCTTGTTCAAAGCCCCACATACCTAAAAATGGAAGATGAATATGAACTTCCAACTCTGAAACTTTATTCATGAAAATAAAGGGTGTTTCTCGAAGACCTTAACATGATCACTCGAATCCCAAATCAATTTGAAATTTATACGATTCAATCAATAGACATAAAAGGATGAAATTTAGAGTAGCAAGGTTGGGGTTTGAGCCTTAGAAAATTTTGGAGAAAAATGAGCTATTGAATGCTCTTGGGAATGACCAAACTACCCTTAAAAATCAAATAATGTCAAATCTATCCTTTGATAGACTATTTTGATAGGCTGAAGTAGATCGACCATAACTTTTTTCTCCGATGGCCAAATTTGATGAAACCAATTTCTTTGAAAAGAGGAATTTCAGAGATTTCTGTTGATATATAGTAGCTCACCCAGATCATTATGTACAAGGAGTTATGATCATTTGAAGTTGACCCTAAAATTCGCCTGGCCTCAGTATTCTTTTCCTGCAAATTTACTGTTCACAACTATTCATGATTAGATCAGAATGATCATACTTATCGCTTGAGTGTCCGTGTTTGATAATCCACATATCGTTGGAAAGCTTATTTGATGCTCTAAGCGATGATGGGTCTCATATCTACAAATTCCACACAGAAAAATTATCAATCATGATAAAGAATAGAATTCAACACATTTCTTTTGAGATCTTAACGAAAAAAAATTTTGGGGCATCACAGAATACTAAACTCTTGCATAGATCCACTAGGCTTCTAATGTTCAATCTAAACTTATTGAAAAGTGGATCACTCAACCACAAACTCTATAATATCCTTTTCATCCCACTCCATCAATAGATTTCCCGTAGGTTGCAGTACATCTTCGTGGCCCCTGGATGAATTAAGTAACGCATACCATGCGTTTTACAAGAATTTGCTGTCTCAACATATCAAAACAAGGCACACACGGTCTATCCTAGCAACG
>NW_025843586.1:0-4180 GCF_002878395.1 Capsicum annuum | reverse complement strand
TCTTGAGAAGGATATTAGTATAGTAAACTTCAAATGAGTATATCTCTGATTATACTATGAATTTTGAGATCATGACCCACCAACAGATAGATAATTGAATTATCTTTCCAATGATACTAATTTTGCCTAAATTCGATATCGGAGCAAAAAGTTATACCCATTTTACTCCAGCATGTTAGCCTGGCAACTAAGTGATGACATGAGCTGACAGCTTATCACATATCTGGCGACTTATTAACTAATGTCGTTAGCCTTATGAAGAAAGTCATAAATTCCATCATCAAGTGACGACATGAGCTGACGGTATATCATATATGTGACTTTTTAGTAAATGAAGCATGGATATATGTGTAGCCATTGTGGTGCTTTAGAACTTGTACTTCATGAAATCTCCCACTTATTATATTATGGATTGTGATGTTGGTCATGTATTCAAGAAAGTCATGCTTTGTCAGTTTCTTCCCATCGAGTCCTGGGGGTACTTGTACCCAAAAAATTATAGCTGTATGCCTAGAGTTAGTGTCATGTTTTCACAATATCCTCAGTCAAGCCATGATCCATAGAACTCAGTCAGTCATATGACTCAGGAAAGCTCAGTAATATAGTAATCAGTACTATTCCGTCAGTCAACGGAAACTCAATTAATTCAGTCCAGTTTAGTTCAATAATCCATGTTCAGTGTCTATTCAGATGGGAGTAGAAATTAGCACCGAGTGAACCCAAAGATGGGAACACACACTGTCAGATGAGGGTGTGATTCTTAGAAGTCATCCTTGCGTTCCTGAACTATGTAGCCAACATAGGTTGGGATATCAACACTGTTGATGAGGGTTGTTAAGGTGGATAAACACTATCAGATGAGGGTCCCACCATTCTCCTTTAAGGACACTGTTAGATGAGGGTACTGTAACGCCTCAAAAATGGGCCCCAAGGCGTCACACGGTGCTTAAGGCTACAAGTAGACCCAAGCTAACCCTTTTAGCCATTTTTTTACCATTCAACACTTATAATCAAAGTCATCATAATCAAAACATCTAAACATCCTCCATAATATCATACTGCAATACGAATGAAATACGGGAAGTAACAAAATACGACATCTCTGACAAATCTGATCAATCTATCCATCTAGTCTGACAAGCCTCTACTAAACTGTATATCCATAAGCCATTGGGACAAACCCCAACTGACCCAAACTCAGGAAATAAACTGAACAACTCAAAGTAAATGAGAAAATCTGAATAACTAGTCCTCGAACCATGAGGACTCGCCACTGCAGAGAATGTAGATCAACGTGCTCGGATAATCATGGTCAAACCTGGGAATGAGCACCTGAACCTACATTATAGGGAAAATGTAGCCCACATGCGAACATGTGGGTCAATACCATGGAATATGTACCGAGTACATGGGGGTGCATGAAATAAACATATTTATATGCATATATATATATATATATATATATATATTTAATGATCATGTCATAAGTTTTCTTTCTAAATCATGCAGGACATTTGTAAATGGCTCATAAATATGCCAATCTGAAATCTAAAATCTGAAATCTGAAATCATACACAATGAATGGTAAAACATGCCAATCTGGATATCATATGCTTTCCAATGGCCATGTGCGATTGGTTAGGCGACGCACTCTACTTTACAAAGCCATAACTCCTAGCTCGGGTGTCGGATTTTGGTGAAATTGGTATCGTTGGAAAGCTAATTTGATTCTCTATAATTTTGTGGGTAGAAATATCCAGAAATACCAAATATGTATCAAGTTATGCTCTTTCAAAGATGACCCTTGCGAATTCAAACACTAAAACTTGATGGATTTCAAAACTCTTAGCTTGTACTACCTTAAATGACTCATATAACAACACTTAACACATCATAAGCTCTCTTATAACTAGGGTACTCTTGGTAATTTAGGTTCCCAAATATGGCTTACAAAATTAGGGGTTTCACATATACGAACAATGATTCATTTTCTAGCTTAGGAAAGTACGGGGCATTACATTATCTCCCCCTTGGGGACATTCGGTCTCGAATGATGCTGGGTATACTAAGAGTAAAGAGAAAATGAAGGGTACACAGCTGAAACAACTTGCTAATCTTGCCTCTATTTCATTCTACATTTCGGACACAACAAGGGGTGCATCACTCATGAAATCACAGCTGAATAGTATAAAATAACTGCTGAACTACTCCAATTCTGCATAGAAAAAGAATGATTTAAAGAAGAATGGTACCTTTGGATTGATCGGAGCTTATGGAAAATAGGCGCGGGTACTTGGATCGCATATCCGCCTCAGCTTCCCATGTTGCACCCTCAACGGATTGGTTTCGCCACAACACTTTGACCAAGGAAACTTCTTTGTTCCTTAGTCTTCAGACTTGGTGATCTAAAATCTCAACAAGAACTTCCTCAAAAGAAAGACTATCTTTCACATTAGGGTTTTCTGAAGGATCTACAACAACACAATCACCAACATGTTTTCTAAGCATGGATACATGGAAGACAGAGTGAACGGAAGATAACTCTGAAGGTAACTCAACCTCATACGCTACCTTAACAACACGGCTAAGAACTCTGTAAGGGCCAACATAACGGGGACTAAGTTTCCCCTTCTTTTCGAATCTCTTCACTCCCTTCATGGGTGAAATCTTCAAATACACCAACTTCAAATTCACGGTCTCTTCTTCTCACATCAGCATATGACTTCTGACGACTCTGTCCGGTTTTTAATCTTTCTCTAATCACTTTGACTTTTTCCATAGCTTCAAAGATCGAATTAGGACCACTCACGACCACTTTACCCACTTCAAACCAACCTATGGGCGACCTACATTTCCTCCCATACAAATTCTCAAATGGAGCCATGCCAATGCTAGAGTGAAAACTGTTATTGTAAGCAAACTCTATCAACGGTAAATACTCATCCCAACTTCCCTTAAAGTCAAGAGCACACGCTCTCAACATATCCTCTAAGGTCTGGATGGTTCTCTCAGCCTGACCATCTATCTGCGGATGGAAAGCAGAACTCAAATGCACTTGGGTACCAAGACCCTTCTGAAAAGCTCTCCAAACTACGAAGTGAACTGAGTATCCCTATATGAAATGATGGACAAGGGAACTCTATGCAATCTGACTAATTTCCGGATGTACAATCTAGCGTAATCCTCAGCAGTATAAGAAGTATGCACAGGCAAGAAGTGTGCAGACTTAGTCAATCTCTCCGCAACAACCCAAATGGAATCATGATGGCATCGAGAAGAAGGTAAACCAGTCACAAAATCCATGTTTATATCTTTCCACTTCCAAGTAGGAATACCAAACTCCTGCATCATACCACCAGGTCTTTGGTGTTCTACCTTAACCTGTTGGCACGTCACATACTTAGCCACAAATGCTGCTATATCCTTCTTCATGCCACTTCACTAATAGATTTCCCGCAAGTCGTGGTACATCTTGGTGGCACCAGGATGAATAGAATATCGCATACCGTGCACTTTAGCCATAATTCTCTGTCTCAGATCCTCGACATCCAAAACACATAGTCTATCCTGCAATCTCAACATACCATCCCCCTCTTGGGAGAAAACCTCCACCTTTTGGTCCTTGACTGATTTTTTCAGTCTGACCAAACTAGCATCTAAGTTTTGCTTGTCCTTTACTTCCGAAACCAAGGAGGATTCAGAGCTACTCTGTACTAACATACTCCCTTCAGCGGAGTTAAGCAACCTAACTCCCAACCTAGCTAACCGATGCACATCATGAGCTAACTCCTTCTTACACTCTCCAATATGCAAAACACTACCCATAGACATCCTGCTAAGGGCATTCGCCACTACATTGGCCTTTCCCGAGTGATACAACACACTCATATCATAGTCTTTCAATAACTCTAACCACCTTCTTTGCCTAAGATTCAACTCTCTCTGGGTAAAAACATACTGCAGACTTTTATGATCAGTGAAAACATCAACATGAACACCATACAAGTAGTGTCTCCAGATTTTTAGAGCAAACACAATAGTAGCTAACTCAAGATCATGGGTGGGGTAATTCTTCTCATGGGGTTTCAGCTGTCTAAAGGCATAGGCTATAACCTTACCTCTCTGCATTAGTATGATAACGCTCAATCTACAGCTCTCGTGGGAGTGTAAAGCGGTCGTT
>NW_025843585.1:0-1637 GCF_002878395.1 Capsicum annuum | reverse complement strand
TTACAGCTACTGAATAATTTGCACTTATTATAAATTTAAATTTTTGGTATATTAAATTTTCTTTAATTGCAGTTATTATGCTTTTTTCTATAGGTCTTATAATCCTATCATCTACTAAATATAATTCTATTGGTGTATCTATTCCTTCTATAAAACATGTTTTTATTAATATCTCTGTAACTCCAATGTGTACATATTTTATTGGGTCTCCTCTACTTTTTATATCGTTTATTTTTTTATTAATTAATTTTTTTGTTACTATGGTATACTAGTTTTACCTTTTGCATATCTGCAGTCTATTACATGTTCCTTTTGACTTACTACGTAATATTCTTCATTTTTTCTAGTAAATATATTTTTTATTGTTGGTATTTTAAATATTCTTTCTACACTTAAGTCTAACTTTTTTCCTTTTATTTCATCAAATATATTATTATCAAATATTATTTTTTGATCTGTTCCTTCGTCATTTAAATATTCTTCTTTTGTTATTATTTTTATATCTTCTTCAATCATTTGGTTTATCTGTATATCTTCTTCAGTCATTTAATTCGTCTAATTCACTATCTATTTCATTATCTTCTATTTCATTATCTGTTTCATTCTCTGAAATTTCATATATACTGTATTAACTTTCTAATTCGTAATCTATATAATCTATCTGCATATATTCTGTATTTTTTATTTTTATTTTTGATATTTTTTTATTTTTTGGGTTTTTAGATAATTTACAATCTCTAGCTAAATGTCCTAATTTTTCGCAATTATAACAAGTACATTCCTTTATAGATTTCTTTTTCCTATATGGTCTTTTATGTTTATAATTTTTAACATAATATCTTTTTCTTGGTTTCTTATACTTATATTTTGATTTTTTGTATTTCTTATATTTTTATGCCTTTTTCTTTTCTTATAATATCTTTCTTCGCATCCAAATTGAAGTGGTATTTTATCTTTGCAACATGCTAAATTTCTTATTAATGTTTTTTCCATTTTTATTTCTTCTCTATATTTTTCACATAGGTTTCTATACCATTGTTGTAAAAATTTTATTCTTGCTCCTAGAGTATCTACTATTTTTGCTTCATTCCAACTTTTTATTATTTTTGAACTAAATGGTTCAGGTAATTTACTAAAATATAATTTTCTTATTTCTTTACTTTCTTCTGGATTATATGCTCCTTTATAATATATTCTTTAAATGCGCAAGTATATTCATCTATGTAGCACATATTACATAGTGCTAATTTTAACATTAAATTCCTATTTGTATCTTTTCTTCATTTTGTTCTTTTTCTGTTGTTGTCATGCTACTAAATTCGTCTTTTATAGCTGTTTCATATTTTTTAATAATTCTATAGGTGTTAGTTTAGTTGTGGTTGTTGATGATGTTCCTTCTGTGGATTTGTCAGTTCTTAATACTCTTTTACTATTTTCAGTTAGATTTAAAAATCATAACTTCACTGTTCCTATTAGTGTTCTTTCTATATATTCTGGTGCATCTATTACATTTATATTATTATCTAATAATTGTTTTGTCATATATTCTATCCATAATTGTATTATTTTTTCTGTATCTATTACACAATCTAAGTCTAAAAAGTTATAATTTTTATTAACTATTTGTTTTGGTGTCC
>NW_025843584.1:0-3288 GCF_002878395.1 Capsicum annuum | reverse complement strand
CTGTATCATCCGGGTAAAGTCAATGTAATGGCTGATGCTCTAAGTAATATCTACTGGGATTTTTGCTTATATGGAGGATGGTAAGAAGAAGTTAGCTCAGGAAGTTCATCAGCTTTCCTGACTGGGTGTCCGTTTAGTCGATTCAGCAGAAGGTAATGTATGGGTGTAGAGTAGTTCAGAATCATCTTTGGTTTTTGAGGTAAAGGAAAAGCAGGATAGGGATCCCAACCTAGTTAAGTTAAAAGAATCAGTTAAAGATCAAAAGATAAAGGTTTTCTCCCAAGAGGGAGATGGTGTATTGCGTTATCAGGGTCGGCTATGTATGCCAGGTGTAGATGACCTGAGATAATGGATTCTTGCAGAAGCGCATGGTGCGCGTTACTCTATTCATCCAGGGGCCACTAAGATGTACCGCGATTTGCGGGAGATCTATTAGTAGAGTGGGATGAAGAGAGATATTGCAGAGTTTATAGCTTAGTGCTCGACATGTTAGTAGGTTTATATTGAGCACCAGAAACTTAGTGGGTCTATGTAGGAGTTCAGTATTCCCACTTTGAAGTGGGAAGAGGTGAACATGGATTTTACGATGGGTATGCCTCGTACTTGTCGTCAGCACGATTCAGTTTGGGTCATTATAGATAGGATGACCAAATCAGCTCATTTTCTACCAGTCTATACATCTTATTTAGTCAAGGACTATGCCAAGCTTTATGTTAGAGAGTTGGTCAGATTACACAGAGTTCCATTATCCGTTATCTCAGATAGAGGTACGCAGTTTACCTCTCATTTCTGGAAAGCCTTCCAAAAGGGTCTTGGTACCCAAGTCCACCTCAATATGAGCTTTCACCCTTAGAAAGATGGTCAAGTAGAAAGGACCATTCAGACTTTAGAGGATATGTTGCTAGCGTGTGCGATAGACTTTAAAGGTAGTTAGGATGACCAATTGCCTTTGATTAAGTTTGCATAAAATAACAGCTATCATTCTAGCATTCAGATGGCTCAGTTTGAGGAACTCTATGGGAGGAGATGTAGGTCTCTCATTATTTTTTTAAAGTGGGATAGGCCACAGTGGTAGGGCCTAAATTGGTGTTTGACACCTTAGAGAAGGTTCAGTTGATTAAAGAAAGGCTTAAGATAGCTCAGAGCTGACAGAAATCATACGCAGATGTGCGGAGAAAGAATCTCGAGTTCGAGATTAGTGATTATATGTATTTAAAGATCTCTCCTATGAAAGAAGTGAAGAGTTTTGGCAACAAGGGGAAGCTCAATCCCCGATATGTCGGTCCTTACTGAATTCTCAACCATTTTGGAAAGGTAGCCTACGAGCTTGAGTTACCTTCATATTTAGCTTCAGTCTATCTAGTGTTACATGTTTCCTTGCTAAAGAAATGCATAGGTGATCCAATAGTTGTAGTCCCTATTGAGGGCCTAAATATTCAGAACAACCTCTCTTATGAGGAGATTCCAGTCGAAATCCTTGATTATCAAATTCACAGACTGAGGAACAAAAAGGTCCCTCTAGTCAAAGTTCTTTGGCAAAATCAGTCCGTTGAGGGAGCTAATTGGGAAACAGAAGCAGATATATGGACCAAGTATCCTTACCTCTTCTCTGTAAACTCAGAGTTAGCCCAAGGTAATAGTTTTTCCTTACACGTACTAAATTCCATGCTCAAATTTCCCTTATAGACTTGGTATCAGTCACCATTATATTTTTCAGTTATGTATTCATGCATCAGATATGCATGTTCAACATGAGAAACTCAGTTTATTAGCAATTCTAGTCATGCATTCACAAATTTTGTTCAGCCATGTACTCTTGCATCAGATATGTATGTTCAGTATAAAATTTCAGCATATTAGTAGTGTCAGTCATGAAATTATGTTACAGTTGTGCATGTCCTGTATCTAAATCTAGTCTATCAGTATTCTCATCTCAGCCAGCCTCATTCGAGGACAAATGTTCCCAAGGGGGAGATATTGTAAGACCCCGCAAAATCCTAAGCTTAACTCAATCCTTTAAAGTTTTTTAAGGGGTCCCAGACTTAGAAAATTTTAGCTAAGTATTTAGACGTAGTGTTATTTTAGCCTTCGTAAGTTGGTAACTCTATTTCATGATTCTCATGACCTTAAAGTAATGATTTTTAGGTTGAATCATGATCAGGAATGTCAGTGGGTGTTCCAGGACAAGTTTTAGATTTTTCAAACTTTGTTTGGATTATATTTGAAAGCTTAAACCAGTGGATCGACACGATCTTGACACGTCGCGTTGTCCATTGCGTTGATGAATATTTTTCTCCAGCTTCCAGTGCAAATTCTAGTGAGCCGACACAGACTCGACAGGTGTGTTGGCCATCGCGTCGATGCCAATGATGTGGTGCGTTGGTCTGTACATTGCTAGGTCAGTTTTCAGTCATTAAAAACCGTGTTCTCAGGGGTAATTGGGTCTTTTTCCCATGTCTATCAGCCCCAAAACATGAAATTAAATCCTTCTAAGAGCAAAAACTATTCATTCTTCCCAAGTGGCTCTCAAGAATAAACCCTAAGATATTTCAAATTCAATTCAAGGCTCAAGAACTTACCATTAATCTTTTGGAATTTAGTTGTTAATGTATGTCAAGTGTTTATTCAAGGGTCCCTTCCACCCTTGGAGTTCAAGAAACTACTTTTAAAACTTCAAGTGTATTGATTTCATGAATTTCATGTTGGGTTTGATTATATTCACGATCATAATGATTAATTGGGTTTCTAATCCATGTTTTGTCACAAGTTTCATGAGTAGTTATTTGATATATGTATAGAATCATGTGAATCCATGCTAAACCCTTGAAATTGTAAAAGAAGATTTGAATTATAATGCCTATGTGTTGTTTAGTATGATGTGCATGGATTATGTTCTCTAAGTGTTTGATAAATTGCTCATGTGAACATAGAAAAGGGAATAAAACCATGTCATGTTAGCTTATGTGCAAGTTACATCATGCAAGTGTTTGATATAATGTCTCTATGAATGAGTTATGACCAAGTGCATATAGTTATTTCTTTCAAGTTTATGCTATGATTTTTTTATGCTATCGAGTCCTGGGGTTATTCAATACCCAAAAACGTAGTTTTTACCTAGAGACATGGAAGTTACAAAACAGTCTCAGTAGTGTCATAAATAGTAGCAGTTCAGTCAAACCTAGTACTATTTAGAAATTAGTCCAGTGTCTATTCAGTTGGGAGTAGGATTCAACACCAAGTGAACCCAGGGATGGGGCCATTCCTGCCAGCAGAGGGTTTGACCCTTAG
>NW_025843583.1:0-5016 GCF_002878395.1 Capsicum annuum | reverse complement strand
AAGGTTTTGATGGATTTTGGGTGAGGGGGAATGACCAAAACGCCCCCCAAAATCAAATAATTCTCGAATCTGTCCTTTGGTGGACTGTTTTGATAGTCTGAAGTAGATCAACCATAACATTTTACTCCGATATCCAAATTGGATGAAATCAATTTCATTAGAAAGATAACTCTCATATCTTTCCATTGATATATAGTATCTCACGTAGATCATTGTGTACTATGAGTTATGATCATTTGAAGTTGACCCTAAAATTCACTTTTGATAGACTGAAGTAGATCGACCATAACTTTTTGCTCCGATAGACAAATTGGATGAAACCAATTTCCTTGGAAAGAGGACTCGAAGATATTTCTATTAATATATAGTAGATCACCAAGATCATTATGTACAAGGATTTATGATCATTTAAATTTGGAGAAAAAATACACCAGGCCTTAGTACTTTTTCCTACATGTTTTACTATTCACTACTATTCACGGTTCGATCAGAATGTTCATAATTCCTCGCTCAGGTGTCCATTTTGGATGATGCACATATCGTTGGAAAGATTATTCGATACTCTAAGAAATGGTGGGTCATAATCTATGACATTCTGCATGAAAAATTTAGAATTCATTCTAGAAGATAGAACCCAACATGTTTACGCATAAAATTTCAAGGAAAAATTTCCTGGGGTATTACATCATCCCCCCCTGGAAACGTTCATCCTTGAATTATGCTAGACATGCCAAGATTAGATAGGGAATAGAGCATACAACTTAAACCATTTGTTAGACTCATCACCATATCGTTTCTCACTCTGAATGCAACATAGAATGCATAAATTCAAGAAAATACAGCTGAACTCATAATAAATGATAGCTGAACTACTGCAACTTTTATCAAAAGTGCAAGATTTAGGAAAGAACGGTACCTTCAGCTTAATCGAAGTTCGCAGAAAATAGGTGCGGGTACTTGGATCACATATCCGCCTCAGCTTCCCAAGTTGCACCCTCACCAGATTGGTTTTACCACAACACCTTGACCAAGGGAACGTCTTTGTTCCTTAGTCTTCAGACACTAAAATTAAAAATCTCAACAGAAATCTCATCAAAGGAAAGATTTTTTTGAATGTCAGCACTCACAGAGGAATCCACTACCACAGCATCGCTAATATGCTTTCTAAGCATGGAGACATGGAATATTGGATTAACAAAGGACAACTCGGAAGGCAACTTGACCTCATAAGAAACCTTACCAACATGGCTAAGAATTTTGTAAGGACCAATATAATGGGGACTAAGCTTCCCCTTCTTTTCGAATCTCTTCACCCCCCTCATGGGTGAAATTTTCAGATACACTATGCCACTAACTTCAAACTCAAGGTCTCTCCTTCTAACATCCGCATATGACTTCTGACGACTCTGCGCAGTTTTCAACCTTTCCCTAATCAACTTAAATTTTTCCATATCCTCAAATACCAAATTAGGACCACTCACAACCACTTCACCCACCTCGAACAAACCTATGGGTGATCTACACTTCCTTCCAATAACTCTTTAAATGGAGCCATGACAATACTAGAGTGGAAACTGTTACTGTAAGCAAACTCTATCAACGGTAAGTGATTATCCCAACTTACCTTAACATCAAGTGCAAAAGCTCTCAACATATCCTCTAAGGTTTGGATGGTCCTCTCAGCCTAACCATCGGTCTATAGATGAAAAGCAGAACTCAAAAGCACTTGGGTACCAAGACCCTTCTGAAAAGCTTTCCAAAATTGCAAAGTGAACTGAGTACCCCTATTCGAAATAATAGACAAGGGAACTCCATGCTGTGTAACTAGCTCTCGGATATACAATCTAGCATAATCCTCTATCAAAAGGAAAGAAATGAGCAGACTTAGTCAACCTGTCAACCACAACCCAGATGGAATCATGATGGCATCGGGAAGGAGGTAAACCAATCACGAAGTCCATATTTATCTCTTCCCACTTCCAGGAGGGAATACTAAACTCTTGCATCATACCACCAGGTCTTTGGTGTTCAACCTTAACCTATTGGTATATTGCACACTTAGCTACAAATGTTGTTATATCTTTCTTCATGCCACTCCACCAATAGATTTCCCACAAGTCTCGGTACATCTTGGTGGCACTAGGATGAATAGAATATCGTGCCTCGTTCGCTTTAGCCATAATCCTCTTTCTCGGATCATCAATATTCAGGACATACAATCTACCCTGCAATCTTAACACACCATCTCCCCCTTGAGAGAAAATCTCTACTTTTTGGTCCTTGACTGACTCCTTTAGTCTGACCAAAGTAGCATCTAAGTATTGCTTTTCCTTCACTTCTGAAACCAAGGAGGATTCCGAACTACTTTGAACCCCTATACTAACTTCAGCAGAGTCAAAAAACCCAACCCCCAATCTAGCTAAACGATGTACATCACGAGCCAACTCTTTCTTACCTTCTACCATATGCGAAACACTACCCATGGACACTCTACTTAGGGCATCTGCCACAATATTGGCCTTGCCCGAATAGTACAGCACACTCCTACAATAGTCCTTTAATAATTCTAACCATCATCTCTGCCTAAGATTTAATTCTCTCTAGGTAAACACATACTGTAGACTCTTAGGATCAGTGAAAACATCAACATAGACACCATACAAATAGTGTCTCCAGATTTTCAAAGCAAACACAATAGTAGCCAACTCAAGGTCATGGGTGGGGTAATTTTTCTCATGGGGTTTTAACTGTCTAGAAGCATGAGCTATCACCTTACCCTTCTGCATCAATAAGCAACCCAACCAAACTCTTGAAGCATCATAGTATACCACAAAACCATCAACACCATCAGACAAAGTCAAAATAGGGAATGAAGTGAGTCGAGTCTTCAACTCTTGAAAACTCTTCTCACAAGATTCAGACCATAAGAACTTCACTTTCTTTTGGGTCAGTCGAGTCATAGGGGACGCTATAGAGGAGAAACCCTCAACAAAACAGTGGTAATAGCCAGCTAAACCCAAGAAACTTTGGATATCAGTCGGAGAAATAGGTCTAGGCCAATTTCTAAAAGCTTTGGGTAGACACTAGGATAGGCTCAGGAATAATCTCAGGACTTATTTCAAAATTCATAGCAATTAAAGGTGTAACATATGAGAAACTAGATCTAGGATCCAACAAGCATACACATCAAACTGAAATATACGAAGCATACCAGTAACAACATCGGGAGAGTCCTCCTGTTCCTGGTAGGACGGTAAAGAATAGAATCTATTCTGGTTGCCCGCCAGCATTACTGGAAGAGGCGCCCTGAGTTGGGGCTGGACGAGTCGCTGGAATTGGAGCACTAACAGTCTGAGTCTGGGTCTGAGGCCGATAGTCACGACACCCTTGTCCATCCTGTGGACAATCTCTAACTCTTTGACCCATGTCACCACACCAAAAACAACCCCTCTTCTTACCCCAACACTCACCCAAATAAGCCCTATTACACTTAGGACACAAGGGACGATTTAGCTTACTGCCAGCACTGTAATGGGACCTGGATGCATATTACTTGTTACCTTGCTCTTGCCTACCTCTATGAATGGAAGCGGTAGCAGATGATGGTGCTGGCATAGACAAATAATCCTGATAGTAAGGGCAACTCCCTCCCTGTGATCTAGTCTAACCCTGTTCGTGTTGCTCGGACCTAGCTCTCTTATTCCCTCTCATTCTATCTCTTTCCTTAATCTTGTTTGCCTCAATCAATTAGGCATGAGTCATCAGCCTAGAAAGATTCATCTCACTATTCAGTATAGCAGACTTACACTCCGTAACCGCATAACTAGATACTCCAGTCACAAACTTACTCATACTAGCCCGATTATTAGCCACTAAATCAGGAGCATACTTGGCCAACTAATTAAACTTTAGATAGTACTCCCTAATAGTCATAGAGCCCTGTCGTAGGTTCATAAACTCTTCCACCTTCGGCTCCCTCATCTCCAAAGAGAAAAACATATCTAGCAATACATCCTGGAACTCTTGCCAAGTTGTAGGGACAACTCCCTCACCTCTACCTTTCCTTCATGCAACAACCCAGCATAAGTAAGGTCTTTCAACCTATACGCAACCAACTCCACACTATGCTCCTCATATACATGCATCACATGAGTAATCTTCTGCACCTCCTCTTAAAACAACTGTGGATCCTCATCAGACTTGGACCCATAGAATCCTGGCGGATTCATCCGCATGAAGTCACGGATCTTGGAAGCAGCTGAATTACCTCCCTGCTTCTGTGGAGCCTGGGCTAGGTTGGCCTAGATATTTTCAATAACAGCTTAGGCCAGTGCCTGAAAGGTTGCTCGAAAATTAGTATGAGATACGTTTTCATTCAATGGGTCAGCGGGTTGAGGTTGCTGACCATCATTATTTTTTCTCGGTTGACGTGGAGGCATATTTCTAAAAGTGGAGAGCACGAATCAATAGCAGAGAGAAACACTTTAAGAATGATAGACTTCTGAAAGAAAGAATCACACTTTTTCCTAATATGTCTTGTAGCCTCTTCTTATAGATGTGGCGTGCTACACACCGATGATCAAGACTCTACTTAACGCGTCTTTTCAGACTCCCTAGGATACCTTAAAACCTTAGGGTCTGATACCAAGTTTGTAACGCCCCAAAAAATGGGTCCCAGAGCATCTGCTTGAGGCTATAAGTATCCCCAAGCTAACCCTTTGAGCCATTTTCATTCAGTTAAACACAAATCAATGGGGTTTCCAAAAATAACCCTCAAATATCAACAGAGTAATCATCATCAAAGAATAAAAGAATTTTAAATAGATAACAAAATACGACTTATTAGTCAACTCCCAACATTTATACTAGTCTGACAAGCCTCTAAGAAAATCAATAAAACCAGCGAGCCATTGAGACATGCCCCAACTGACTCATACTCAGTTATCAAATGTAAATAATTTCGTAAAACCAATATCAGACATCACGTCCTCAGAACATGAGGACTCACCACAACAG
>NW_025843582.1:0-2137 GCF_002878395.1 Capsicum annuum | reverse complement strand
AGACTGAGTAATTCATTTACAAATCAAGATTCACTCAAGAGCACTCACACTTTTAACTTACAAAAGAGATAAGAACATGAGCAATATTGTAGATTGAGTTTTTGCCATTTTTTTCTTTAGCTCTCCGATTTTGAATGTGCACAAACTACTTGATAAATAAGCATCTTTTTTCTTTTATAGTTGAGTGATTACTAGGGTTAAAATGCTATTGGAACAGGTGTCCTTAATAGTACAAACAACACCTTCACAGTTTGTTACACAAGAGGACAAAAATGTGCAGACGCGTGCCAGCTGTATTATTGCCTTGAACATCTAGGGATCTGGTCCTTTGTAGTCATATTATCATCATCAAAATAAGATTATATTAATACAAGAGCCACTAATAATACAAGATTACAAAGTGAAGTTCAACTGAATATACTGATATAACTTATCTGAATACAACATAGAGACTAGTCTAATACATAAGAGAGAGATAAGAAATACTCTGAATGTCAGGAGCTCACTCTATGTCTCCAAACCATGATTGCTCCGCACGATGTACACATTAATGATGATAACCCATACTCTAATCTGCAGGCTACAGAAGTGTAGTATGAGTACCAAATGAATGGTAATCAGTAGGCTACTGCCAACTAAGCTCCAAAGATAAATTAGATATATACAACATATAATTAGAATGGATTACACACCCAAGAGTCCATAAATCATATAACAAGCCAATGAAATAATAAGGAACCACTATCCTTGTAACGCCCCAAAAAATGGGTCCCGAAGCGTCACACGGTGCTTGAGGCTATGAGTAGCCCCAAGCTAACCCTTTGAGCCATTTTTATTTAGTTCAACACAAATCAACGGGGTTTCCATAAATAACCCTCAAATATCAACAGAGTAATCATTATCCAAGAAAAAAAGAATTTCAGAAAGATAACAAAATACGACTTATTAAGCTCTTTTAACTTCCTTCTTCTCTTGCTCTTGCTGCTTCTTGAGCTCATGAGTCTTTAGGTTTCTAATCAATTCATCCATAGTGAGTGTCTTTAGGTTTCTTACTTCAGTTATAGCATCCATTTTTCTCTCCTAGGACTTAGGACGAACCCCAAGAACCTTCTTCACTTGCTTGTACAAGGGAATTACTTCTCCTAAGTAGTGAAGCTTATTTGTGATAGAAGGGAATCTTATATGCATTTTTTTGATAGTTTCTTCTTCTTTCATGGTGAAGGTTTCATATTGAGTGGTAAACATGTCTACTTTAGAATCCTTCACATCAGCGGTGCCTTCATAAACAGTCCTCAAGCAATCCCAGATATCTCTTTGGTATTTTCACAAGCTGAGATCTTGGTATATTCATCAAGCCCTATACGACAACTAGAAATTTCTTGGCCTTTTAATTCTTCTCAATTTTCCCTTATGTATTAATCATCATACTCTCTCCTGCTTTTAACAACCATTTTATTTATTTCTCCTTCTTTGACTTTTTTAACAGGAACATGAGAATCATCAAGAATTATATTCATCATCTCATTATTCTCAGCCATAATGAAGTCAAACATCCTGGTTTTCCACCATCCATAATACTGTCCATTAAATCTAGGTGGTCTAGTGGTAGATTTCCCTTCTTCTAGGTTAGGTAGAGCAACCATGCTAACTAAATCACTCTAGGTGTAACCTTTGAAAGTGTTCTAACTCTGATACCAATTGTTGGAACCCTTGGAGGTTGCACAACACAGTGAGGTACCAAGTCCCTTATAATTGGTCATAGGCAAAAACAAAATAAATGAACCAGTAACTCAACACAGTGAAGGAAACTTAGATAACACAGGATTTAATATGGAAACCCCTTTGCTCAAGGAAGGAAAAATCATGGCTTACCTTCACAAGCACCCAAAACTTCACTATAATCAAACTCTTGATTACAAACTCGATTTCAGTCTAACTCTAGGATCCTCCTGCTTGTAATAACTCTACTACAAGCCTACCTTGACAACTCTTCCATGAACCCTTAACACTAGTTAACTCTAACCAGTTTTGAGCTAAGAAAACTCTACCTAAAGCACTCTCAAACAACAATAAAAGATCATTACTCTTATAGACTGAGTAATTCATTTACAAATCAAGATTCACTCAAGAGCACTCA
>NW_025843581.1:0-5393 GCF_002878395.1 Capsicum annuum | reverse complement strand
AATTACATGATCTTCATGATAAACCCTTCAATTTGCAAGTGATTTATCTAACCATTATAACTATTTGTGTTGATTATTGTATGATCTAAGCATGCTCCTTATGTGTTTGATAAAATGCCTATGCGAATGAAATAGTGCCACTATAACATGATAACATGTATTCTCCATTCATGTATGAGTACATTCATTACAAGTGTTTGCTAAAATGTCCCAATGAGTAGATTGTGATCAAGTAGCCATTATTATGTTTTCAAGATTATGCTATGCTTTACTTTTCATGCTATTGAGTCCTGGCGGTATTTAATACCCGACAATTGAGCTATTTACCTAGAGCTAGTTTTAGTTACAGAATAGTACCAGTCATGTTACGATCAGTAGTACTCTCAGTCAGTTATAAAACTCTGTAGAACTCATCTATTACAGAACTCAGGAAAACTCTGTAAACTTAGTCTCAGTCTATTCCAGTTCAGTATACTCAGTTCAGTGCCTTTCAGTTGGGAGTAGGATTTAGTAACAAGTGAGCCCAAGTATGGGGGATCACCTGCCAGTAGAGGGTGTGATACTTAGAAGCAATCCTTGCATTCTTAAACTATGTAGTCAACATAGGTTGAGATATCAACTTACTAGTTGAGGGATGATGAGGTGCTTTACTTTCCAGTAGAGGGTACCACCATTCTCCTTTAGGGCACATACCAGTAGAGGATGACTTGTCAGTGTCTTTACCTGTTGAACGGTACTGACACCCTTCCAACTGGGGTTACATGTTGGACCCTAAATCTATTCAGAAAAGGGGCATGTTGGTTAGATGATTACCTCGTATAGTGTCAGTTTCAGTCTTTAGAATAGAGCTCAGTTCAGTTCTAAAGAATCAAGACTGTCAGATGTAGCCAATTAGTATCAGTAATCTCAAATTATCCGTTACTCAGTATCAGAACTCAGTACTTAGCTTTAGAAAAGCCTAGTTACAGTATATGTATATGCATAGTATGGCATGCTCTATATTTACAACAGTTTTAGTTATCCATGTACTCTCATGTTCTGTTACTCTATATTATTTAGTCAGTTATTGTTCATTCATATGAACCCTTGTATCTAGCCTTACCTCATCTAGCATACCAATACATTCAACGTACTAACACATACTATCTCTTTTCTCTAGGATGTCTTATATTATAGGTTCGGATGCTCAGGTTCCCGACCATAAATAGACAGATCCATATTCAGCCTGTGAATGAGATTTAGTAGTGAGTCCTTATCTACCAAGGATATTATTTTATTCCATTCTTTATAGTAGACTCAGTATTTTCGTAGATGGAGTTAGTTGGGGGATTATCCCATCAACTCTACCTTCAGACAGTTCAGTTAGAGACTTTTAAGACTAGTTTTTAGACAGTATTTAGTTCTATAGATTGTTATTTCAGTCAGTACAATTTATTAGTATTTATATATTTTGAACCTTATGGTAGTTTAGCCTATTTTCCATATTTATTATAGTATATTTATTCAGTGCTCATAGCAGATATCAGTCATGGGTTAGGTTGAGGTCCTTTTGAATCATAAGCACCGTGTAGCTTCGAGGTATAGAATCAAGGCTTTACAAACTTGGTATCAGAGTCTAAGGTTCAAAAATATCCTAGGAAGTCTGAACGCAACATCTAGTAGAGTCTTTTGCATAGGTGTATAGCATACCATACTTATGGACAAGAGGCTATGAGATGTTTTAGGAAAAGTTTCCTTTGTTTCAGTATTCATATTGTACGAGTGAGCATGAGCTCAATTTAAACTCTCGATCTAATTCATCTCTTTCTTATGCTTCCAGGACATGCCTACCAGAGATGCTAATGGAAGAAGTAATGAAAACAAGTCAGCTCCTCCTCTCATTCAGGCAGATCCCCTGCATGAGCATGTCTCTAACTATGAATTTAGAGCTGCTTTCACTACCTTAGCTTATTCAGTAGTTGCTCAAAAATATTTGCATACTGTTGTCCTGTCTAGGCTTTATACTTATACTCAGAACAATGAGGGAAGGAAGCATAAGAAGAATAAGAGTGCTAAAAAAATAATTCTAATCCAAGATCAGGGGGTAGTAACCGCTCTCAATTTCGTTAGAGATTCTTAACCCTAATTTTGCTATCAGTCAGGGCGCCAATACCAGAGTCCAGAAATGACCATCGGGATAGGATGCTAGGCTCCAAAACCCAGGGCAGTATGAGTAGTGGTCGTACCCATCCACTTTGTGGAGAATGTGGTAAGAATCATAAAGAAGTATATAGAGTTGGTACTGATGTTTGTTTTGGATGTGGTAATCCAGGCCACAGGATGTGAGAGTGTACAGTATTGGCTCATAGGGGAAGTTATTTATGCCAATTGGGTCAGTCTAACCATCCTTCAGCTCAGTCTAATTATCCAAATCAACAAGGTGTCGCTTCCAGTGCCACCAGTGTGCAACACCCAAATAGACTCTATGCACCTCAGTCCAGGAAAGATTGGGAAAGTCATCTTGATATGTCACTAGTATGTTATAGATCTTCCATTTACATGTTTATGCCTTATTAGATCCAAGAGCTTCTATGTCTTTCATGACTTCTTACATAGAAGACGACTTTAAAGCCAAACTAGAAGTCTTAATAGAGCTATTCTCAACCTTTACCTCAGTAGGTCAGTACATCATAGCCCGACGGGTATACAGGAATTGTCCGATTATGATATCTTAAAAAGTCACTTCAGCAGACTTAGTAAAATTAGAGATGACAGATCAGGGGATCATCAGCGCAGATTCAGGGAATGTGACATTCCAAAAATAGCCTTTAAAACCCGATATGGTCACTTTGAGTTTCTAGTCATGTCCTTTGGTCTTACTAATGCCTTAATAGCTTTCATGGACTTAATGAACCGTGTGTTCAAGCAGTACTTGGACATGTTCATTACAGTCTTCATCATAGACATTCTTGGCTATTCCTGTAGCGAGAATGACATGCAGATCATTTCAGAACCATGCTTCAGACTCTCAAAACCCATTAGTTTTCATGATATCTATTCATGTCTTCCGTGTTAGCTCTATTAACATAACTCATATTCATGGACGTTAGCAAGGAAATCAAGTACGCTTATAGTTCCTAGTATAAGGAGTTTCGGTTCATTCAGTGTTATGAATCTTGTTCCATGAACACGGAAACTCCAGACTCAGGTCATGCAACTCATGACTCATGTACTCATGTCATGCTTTATAGTATGCTCAGTTCCCGTGACTTATGGTACGCTCCTAAAGATCATCTAAATTTAGATTATGTCATGTATATGCTCAGTTTAAATCTATTGATAAATCCATGATGTTGATATTCTATTCCTCAGGCCTCAGTTAAGTGTCGAGTTTGGTAAAGTATTCATACATGCTTCAGGTCCTAATGATTTAACCCTTTAGTAAACTCTTCGTATGAAAAAATGTAGTAATGACTGATTTCTTAGATGGGAGAGAGTAAATGTTTTATGTTAAGGAAGGATGTTTGCATACTGTTTTACACGAGGCTGTAGTTATGAACATAGGCTTGAAAGTCAGGTTAGTGTGAAAGTAAATGACTAGCAAGGAGTTATATTTAGTTGCTGAAGAGGGAAATCAGAATTTATATGAAAAGTTGGGAAAATGCAGAGTGTGAGTGTCTAATCAGATCCTCGATTCATGTCAGCCTCCACCACGTAGTTATCAAAACTCAATTATAGTCTCAGTTCAACATTCAGTACAAAAAATTATTTCAGTCCCAGGTTTGCCTGACCATTGTGTACAGTTACTAGTTATTCAGTTACCAGTATTCTAAAATTATGTTATACGCTTGGTCTAGTGTAACACCCCGAAAATGGGTCCTAGGACGTCACACGGTGCTAAGGATACAAGTATCCCCAACCTAACCCCTTTAAGCCTGTTACTTCATATAAAGCTTACTTAAAGGCGAATAAAATAAGTCACTAGTACTGTCATATCAAAATCATGATAAAAACAAAGAAAATACTCTATCCAAACAATCCCAATACCAAAAATATCAACATACTCATAATCTGGTAAACTAGTCTGACAAGCTTCTACTACTCAAGCAAACTAGAGAGCCATTAGGACAAGCTTCCAACTGATTCATACTAAACTAGAGAGACATAAAATCATTATCTAAAAACACTAAAATATTTGAAAAGAGGTCCTCAAACCATAAGGGCTCACTACTGTGAAGATGCAGATATAGGTACTCGGGATCATTGACGTTGCTGGGATTGAGCACCTGAACCTACATTATGGAAAAATGTAGCACACAGATGAGTATATAGATCAGTACTTTGGGAACGTACTAAGCATATGGGGGTGTATGCAATTTAAATAAGGAATATCGTATATCTTTATTGGAAACATACATGCAATGGTAAATGACTCATATAGCTTGAATGAAACACTTATAATTAATGAATAAAAACACATGTAATATAAATCATGTGAGTCATTACTCTTTATCCTTAATCTAAATTCTTTCTTTGATATCTAAATTATAGCTAGGTGAGATCTTTAAAATATCAACTTTCAAACTCATACTCTTATCTTTAGGAGAGTAAAACTTCTTTAGAACTCAAGAACTTGACACTTTAGGAACTTTAAGACTTGAGATTCTAGGAAACTTAGGACACTTGGGATTTTTTTCTCACCGACATAAACCATGTGAGTTTACATGGAGTCCAACATATTTCCCACGTTGGGGAGAGCTATTCTATCCTTGCCATCGGATCAGAACCTTAACTTTTAGTGATCACTAGCTTAACCCACTTGGGGTAAAACAAGTCCTGCGGTGGCTCATAGTTTTGGGGCATGAGACCTTGGAATCAAGCCCAACTTAGTACTAAATACTGGTCCCTTTCTTAAGCTAAGGACATAAGGAAAATCCACCTTAAACAGTTTAGAAGTATGAAATGGTAGCCAATTATGCTCCCCTTTAACTCAAATCAGAGTGGTGTGGATTTCTTTCTTATCTTAGGATCAGAATCAATTCTTTTCTTGAAATCTTAATAGACTTATCGTCAGTAAGCTTTAAAAATTTAACATCATGAAAATATCAATACACATCTTCAAGCACTTTAGAAAGTATCAACAATTCATTCTTGGACTTAAGGCTTGCATATTCTTAAAGGATCACAATTTCACAATAAAGCATAATTCATGACACAAGTCTTGGAAACACTTGAGAATATCACATCAATATAGGAGTGTGCAATTTATTGCATGAATTATCAATTTAAATCATAATATCAATTCATATTCTCAAAATAATATAATTTGGGTATAGACCCACTTGAAAAAACATGAAATTCATTGATAAAAATCAAATCTTTGGGCACAATAACAAAAGAAATGTTCTTGTTCA
>NW_025843580.1:0-2819 GCF_002878395.1 Capsicum annuum | reverse complement strand
TGGGGGAGAGCCGTCCTATCCTTGCTATCGGAGTAGGACTATCGATATCAAATCTACACAAACTAGTGATCACTATATAAATCAGCCTCAGGCTCACTCCTACGGGGGCACATAGTTCTAGGGAAGTAAAGTCGCTTTATACCACCCACTTGGTGCTAAAGATTTCTCTTGGACTTATCTCAAATCATTTCAAAGACAATCCACAACAAAACAATTTCAGTAATATATAAATATACATCGGGAGCCATCATGCTTTCCACCTATCAAAATCAATCACGTTGTGGATTTCTTTCACACTCAAGTTCAAAACAACTCCATTAAGACAAAAAGGTCAAATCATTCAAAATATCTTAAATATTCAACATCAATGTTTTTATAACACACAATTTCCAATGGGGATTCACAACCCAAATATGAAAATCATGATAAATATCATTCGAGATTCATACTTTATATCTTCACACATGTAAATTCATCTTTCAAAATCATAAACATCAAGATTTCATAATAATCATCATAAGATATGGGTTCATGCTTCAAATTCATAAAAATCAAATAAAGATCATGCCTTTGTAAAGAAAATTACTTTTGGGCACAAGAACGAAAGAGAGTTCTTGTTGAAAAATCCCACATACCTTGAATGATGAACATTAGATCGATACTCAATTTTGAGATGTTAATCGTGCCTTTGAATGATGGTTCTTGCAGTTCTTGAACTAGGAATTTGGAATCTTGAATAAATTTGCAGAATTAATGGTGAACTTTGGAGGTTCTTGAAGTTCGATGTAGGAGCTTAGGGTTTTCTTGTTGAGGGAATTTGATGAAATATAACATATAATGCTTCTAATAGGCTTTAATACAGGGTTTGGATGGATTTTGGGTGAGGGGAATGACCAAAACGCCCCTAAAAATTAAAAAAATTCTCGAATCTGTCCTTTGGTGGACTGTTTTGATAGTCTGAAGTAGATCAACCATAACGTTTTACTCCGATATCCAAATTGGATGAAACCAATTTCATTAGAAAGAGGACTCTCATATCTTTCCGTTGATATATGGTATCTCAACTATATCATTGTGTACGAGGAGTTATGATTGTTTGAATTTGACCCAAAAATTTGCTTTTGATAGGCTGAAGTAGATCGACCATAACTTTTTGCTCCGATAGACAAATTGGATGAAACCAATTTCATTGGAAAGAGGACTCACAGAGCTTTCCATTGATATATAGTATATTACCCAGATCATTATGTATAAGGAGTTATGATAATTTAAATTTGGAGCAAAAATACACCAGGCCTCAGTACTTTTTCCTGCACGTTTTACTGTTTACTACTATTCACGGTTCGATCGGAATGTTCATAACTCGTCGCTCGGGTGTCCGTTTTGGATGATCCACATATCGTTGGAAATATTATTCGATACTGTACGCAATGGTGGGTCATAATCTAAGACATTCTGCATGGAAAATTTATAATTCATTCTAGAAGATAGAACCCAACACGTTTACGCACAAAATTTCAACAAAAACTTTCCCGGGGTATTACATCATCCCCCTTGGAAACATTCATCCTCAAATGATGCTAGACATGCCAATATTAGATAGGGAATAGAGCATACAGCTGAAACCATTCGTTAGACTCATCACCACATCGTTTCTCACTACGAATGCAACATAGAATGCATAAATTCAAGAAACTACAGTTGAACACATAATAAATGACAGCTGAACTGCTGCAACTTTTATCAAAAGTGCATGATTTAGGAAATAACGGTACCTTCGGCTTGATCAGAGTTCGCAGAAAATAGGTGCGGGTACTTGGATCGCATATCCGCCTCAGCTTCCTAAGTTGCACCCTCAACAGATTGGTTTCACCACAACACCTTGACCAAGGGAACTTCTTTGTTCCTTAGTCTTCGGACACTGAAATCAAGAATCTCATCAAAAGAAAGATTTTCTTGAATGTCAGCACTCACAGAGGAATCCACTACCACAGCATTGCTAATATGCTTTCTAAGTATGGAGACATGGAATATTGGATGAACAGAGGACAACTCGGAAGGCAACTCGACTTCATAAGCTACCTTACTAACACGGCTAAGAATTTTGTAAAGACCAACATAACCGGGACTAAACTTCCCCTTCTTTCCGAATCTCTTCACCCCTCTCATGGGTGAAATTTTCAGATACACTAGGTCACCTACTTCAAACTCAAGGTCTCTCCTTCTAACATCTGCATATGACTTCTGAGGACTTTGCGTAGTTTTCAACCTTTCCCTAATCAACTTAACTTTTTCCATAGCCTCAAATACCGAATCAGGACCACTCACAGCCGCTTCACCCACCTTGAACCAACCTATGGGTGATCTACACTTCCTACCAAATAAGGCTTCAAACGGAGCCATGCCAATACTGGAGTGGAAACTGTTATTGTAAGCAAACTCTATCAATGGTAAGTGATCATACCAATTTCCCTTAAAGTCAAGTGCACAAGCTCTCAACATATCCTCTAAGGTCTGGATGATCCGCTCAGCCTGACCATCGGTCTGCGGATGAAAAGCAGAACTCAAAAGCACTTGGGTACCAAGACCCTTCTGAAAAGCTTTCCAAAATTGCAAAGTGAACTGAGTACCCCTATCCGAACTGATAGACAAGGGAACTCCATGCAGTCTGACTAGCTCTCGAATATACAATCTAGCATAATCCTCAGCAGTATATGAAGTATGAACAGGCAAGAAATGAGCAGACTTAGTCAACCTATCAACCACAACCCAAATGGAATCATGATGGCGTCGGGAAGGAGGTAAACCAATCATAAAGT
>NW_025843579.1:0-2818 GCF_002878395.1 Capsicum annuum | reverse complement strand
TTCTAATCATAAAATATCTATCAAATATTTTTTTAAATATGATTTTTTTTATATCTACTATTTATATATCTTTAAGTACATATAAAATGAGTATTTTAAATTTATCTACCATTTCATCAGATAAATAATTATCCATTTTTCATAAAATTGCTATTTTCAAAATATTCCCTTCAATCATACACATAACAAAATATAATCACTTTAGATTGTTATATACTAGATTATTCTTAAATAGCTTATTCTTCGGCCACTATTAGCATGGTAATCAGGATACTTTTCCCTTAAACAGCGGCTCTACTCTGGTTACTCCTCTATCACAGCTTTCTTGCCTCACCGATTTCACCTTTAAGATGACATAGTTCTTATGGATTTTTCTACTTTTTCACTTTGCTAATAAACTTTTTAACATGCTATTTTTTGAATAATTCTACTATAAAGCAACTAACATGAATTTATTTTATCATATCATGATTGTTAGGAATTTATGAATTTGGCTCTTCATATTAGTAAATGAATATACCTGTTCTGGTAGTTTTGATAATTCTAAGCTTTGGTCCTCCATATATTTTTCCATTGGAATATACCTATTTTTTAAATAATCAAATTATTTGTTCTAGATAAGAGAGAGTTTTTGCTTCAACGTATGAAGGCTTGCCTCTTTCTGCCTTCGATGCCTTTCATTTATAATAAGAAACTTTACAAAAGTTTCCCTAATTTTTGTACACGTATCCTACCTAATTCTTTACAAAAGTCTTCAAAAGTTATTTCTCTAACCTAATTTACAAGAAAGTCTACAAAATCATAAATGGTTTTGGCTAAAAAGTCAAAAAGCTTAGATAAACTATCTAACCTAACTATACAATGTCTTTTACGTTAAAGAAATAAAAAGCTATAATAATTCATACGTTGAAAACATAAGTTATATGTCTTTTTCATATTTTTTATGACTTTGATAACTTTTGTCTTCTTTTCTTTATCCGTGGTTGATTTTCTTTCATTGTTGTCTCTATTGTATCTGCTATTTTTTTATCGTCTTTCCAACTGGCATGCTTATCTTTATTCTACCTGTACATCTGGGATAATATTATCTTCTCCGTTACATCTCGAACATTGATAGTCTGGATATTTGTGTCCAATTATCTTGTTATATCTTGTCATAATCCGTCTGAAATAAATCATCTCTTAATTGCCCTTGCATTAGATTGTTTTTCTGGGTTAAGTAATGTCATTATCCATTGTCTAACATCTTCCATATCTGTTTGTCGTAGTTCTTTTGAATTTGAATAAATCATCTAATGGTCTCTTGAATAATAGCTCCATATTCGATTTCCATTGGTATAATTGTTTGCTAGTTCTTGAATAATTTTAGCTAGTCCAATAAGTCGTTTTTTTGCATAAAAATTAGGTATCTCGATTCTGGGTATCTCTGGCTACTGCACAATATCATCTGGTATAATCATATCCCTGGTTAATCCTATTTTTACAACTTGTATAACTGGTTTTATCTCATCGTATAATATCTCTGCTGGTATAGTATAACACTTTATATAAAATAGATTTCCTTTATAGATTTCCTTTGGTTACTCTTTTATAGGGGTTGAATATTTTTTATAATTCTTCTATAGTTGATAGTTCTTCTCCATCTTAGGTGTATATGGTATTTAATAATCCATAATTAAAATAATTTTTTATTAAGCTTGGGTTGGTTTTGGGTAGTGCAATTAGCTTGTTGTGACCTTGTAATCTTTGGGTTATATAGTTTGTGTTGGGTTCTTTGATATTTGTTTCTCTTGGGTTAAGGTATAGAAAATTTTATACTCGGTAAATATTTTCTATGTATTTTTGTTGTATAGTTATAAACTTTTTTATCTTGGTTCAAACTATCTCGATATGTGGTAATTTGTGGGGGTATGTTCACGAGGTCTTTTTGTAATTTTGGTGTAAATAGTTTTTCAAATGTCTTATTTAAGTTCATATTCTAGTATCCTTGTCCAATAACTCCTTTGCTTGTACCTGCAATTGTAGATTGATAAACGTTATGGATTTTATGGAGTGTCCCAACGTCTCCTTCTAGCTCTGGAATTTTAATGTCTTCCGATCGACAAAGCTTTGCACACTGCTGAGTTAGCTGATTTGTAGCTACAGGCTTCAGTTTATCTTTATTAGTCTTTAGCTTTTCTATTTCATTACCCATACTGTCCACTTTCATTGAAAGCGTAGTTAGGGTTTTGAATATCTTTTCAAAAGCATCATCTTCTATTATATCAGTCTGTGTAGCTTTGTCTTGATATGTAATCTGCAACAACGTTTTTTGTTAGTACTAATTACTTCAATTGTAAATGTAAAATTTAATATATTCAATACTAGTCTCCGAATCTCTTTTGTTGTAACTGAATTTTGTATTTTCTTTGTTAGCCACCAACGTACCTGTGTATTATCTGTTCGTACAATAAACATGTTATATACAATATATGGCTCAAATGCTAATAAACATTTATATAATGAACATAATTCTTTTCTATTTATTTCTGTTTCATTAAACGTTCCTGAATAATATCTACAATGATGTTCTATTTTTTCATTTTCATACCTATATTTAAGTGCTCCTCCATAACTGCATTCACTAGCATTTGCTTCAACTATATATATAAATTTTCTATTTTCGTCTGGGAATTGTAATTTTGGTAATTCTTTACAAAGTGTTTTTTTTCTGGACTTGTTTTTTATCTTCTTCGTTATAATTATATTCTACATCCTTTTTTAATTTTTTCTGTAAAGGCTTTAGATTTTCTGCTAATTTTGATATATATTCCCTTAC
>NW_025843578.1:0-6454 GCF_002878395.1 Capsicum annuum | reverse complement strand
TTTACTATTCACTACTATTAACGGTTCGATCGGAATGTTCATAACTCGTCGCTCGGGTGTCCGTTTTGGATGATCCACATACAGTTGGAAATCTTATTCGATACTCTACGTAATGGTGGGTCATAATCTAATACATTCCGCACGGAAAATTTATAATTCATTCTAGAAGATAGAACCCAACACGTTTACGCACAAAATTTCAACGAAAAATTTTCCTGGGTATTACATCATCCCCCCTTGGAAACATTCATCCTCGAATGACGCTAGACATGCCAAGATTACATAGGGAATAGAGCATACAGCTGAAACCATTCGTTAGACTCATCACCACATCGTTTCTCACTCCGAATGCAACATAGAATGTATAAATTCCAGAAACTACAGCTGAGCACATAATAAATGACAGTTGAACTGCTGCAACTCTTATCAAAAGTGCATGGTTTAGGAAAGAACGGTACCTTCGGCTTGATCGGAGTTCACGGAAAATAGGTGTGGTTAGTTGGATCGCATATCCGCCTCATCTTTTCAAGTTGCACCCTCAACAGATTGGTTTCGCCACAACACCTTGACCAGGGGAACTTTTTATTTCCTTAGTCTTCGGACACTGAAATCAAGAATCTCAATAGGAATCTTATCAAAAGAAAGATTTTCTTGAATGCCAGCACTCATAGAGGAATCCACTACCACAGCATCGGTAATATGCTTTCTAAGCATGGAGACGTGGAATATTGGATGAACAGAGGACAACTCAGAAGGCAACTCAACCTCATAAGCTACCTTACCAACACAGCTAAGAATTTTGTAAGGACCAACATAACGGGGACTAAGCTTGCCCTTCTTTCTGAATCTCTTCACCCCCCTCATAGGTGAAATTTTTAGATACACTAGGTCACCAACTTTAAACTCTAGGTCTCTCCTTCTAACATCCGCATATGACTTCTGACAAAATGCACAGTTTTCAACCTTTCCCTAATCAACTTAACTTTTTTTCATAGCCTCAAATAGCGAATCAGGACCACTCACAGCCACTTCACGCACCTCGAACCAACCTATGGGTGATCTATACTTCCTCCTATATAAGGCTTCAAACGGAGCCATAACAATACTAGAGTGGAAATTGTTATTGTAAGCAGACTCTATCAATGGTAAGTGATCATCCCAACTTCCCTTAAAGTCAAGTGCACAAGCTCTTAACATATCCTCTTTGGTCTGGATAGTCTACTCAGCCTGACCATCGGTCAACAGATGAAAAGCAGAACTCAAAAGCACTTGGGTACCAAGACCTTTTTGAAAAGCTTTCAAAAATTGCAAAGTGAACTGAGTACCCCTATCCAAAATGATAGACAAGGGAACTCCATAAAGTCTGACTAGATCTCGGATATACAATCTAGTATAATCCTCAGCAGTATATGAAGTACGAATAGGCAAGAAATAAGCAGACTTAGTCAATCGATCAACCACAACCCAAATGGAATCATGATGGCGTCGGGAAGGAGGTAAACCAATAACGAAGTCCATATTTATCTCTTCCCACTTCCAGGTGGGAATACTAAACTCTTCTATCATACCACCAGGTCTTTGGTGTTCAACCTTAACCTATTGGCATGTTGCACACTTAGCTACAAATGCTGCTATATCTCTCTTCATGCCACTCCACCAATGGATTTCCCACAAGTCTCGGTACATCTTGGTGGCACCAGGATGAATAGAATATCATGCCCCGTGCGCTTCAACCATAATCCTCTATCTCAGATCATCAACATTCGGGACACACAATCTACCCTGCAATCTCAACACACTATCTCCCCCTTAGGAGAAAACCTCTACTTTTTGGTCCTTGACAAACTCCTTCAGTCTGACCAAACAAGCATCTAAGTATTGTTTTTCCTTTACTTCTGGAATCAAGGAGGATTCGAAACTACTCTGAACCCCTATACTACCTTCAGCAGAGTCAAACAACCTAACCCCTAATCTAGCCAAACGATGTACATCACGAGCCAAATCTTTCTTACCTTCTACCACATGCGAAAGACTACCCATGGACACTCTACTTAGGGCATCTGCCATAACATTGGCCTTGCCCGAATGGTACAACACACTTATATCATAGTCCTTTAACAATTCTAACCATCGTCTCTGCCTAAGATTCAATTCTCTCTGGGAAAACACATACTGCAGACTCTTATGATCAGTGAAAACATCAACATAGACACTATACAAATAGTGTCTCTAGATTTTCAAAGCAAACACAACAGCAGCCAACTCAAGGTCATGAGTGGGGTAATTTTTCTCATGGGGTTTCAACTGTCTAGAAGCATAAGCTATGACCTTACCCTTCTAAATCAATATGCAACCCAACCCAACTCTCGAAGCATCACAGTACACCACAAAACCATCAACACCATCAGGAAAAGTCAAAATAGGGGTTGAAGTGAGTCGCGTCTTCAACTCCTAAAAACTCTTCTCATAAGATTTGGACCATAAGAACTTCACTTTCTTTTGGGTCAACCGAGTAATAGGAGACGCTATAGAGGAGAAACCCTCAACAAAACCGCGGTAATAGCTAGCTAAACCCAAGAAACTTCGGATATCAGTCGGAGAAATAGGTCTAGGCCAATTTCTAATAGCTTCGGTCTTTTGGGGATCAATTCTAATACCCTTAAAAGAAATGATATGACCCAAAAAAATAACTGGCCTTAACCAAAACCCACACTTACTGAACTTGGCAAACAACTTGTGATCTCTAAGGGTTTGTAAGATAGTTCAGAGATGATCAGAATATTCATCCTCACTATGGTAGTACACCAGTATAGCATTGATGAATACTATGACAAACATATCTAGATATGGTCTGACCACTCGATTCATGAGGTCCATGAAAGCTGCTGGGGAATTAGCTAACCCAAAAGATATAACAAGAAACTCAAAATGGCCATAACGAGTTCGAATATTGGTTTTTGGGATGTCACAGTCCCTAACTTTGAGATGATGATAGCCAGAATGAAGGTCTATCTTTGAGAAATAACTTGCACCTTGCAATTGGTCAAACAAATCATCTATTCTTGGAAACGGGTACTTATTTTTTACGGTGACTTTATTCAGTTGGCAGTAATCAATGCACATATGCAAAGAGCCATCTTTCTTTCTTACCAACAACACAGGAGCACCCCAAGGAGAAACACTGGGCCTTATGAAACCCTTATGTAGTAGATATTTGAGTTGCTCTTTCAACTCCTTAAGTTCTATAGGGGCCATATGGTAAGGAGGAATAGAAATGGGCTGAGTATCGGGAAGAAGATCAATTCCAAACTCTATCTCTCTATCTCTCTATCAGGAGGTATTTCAGAAAGAGAAGAGAATGAATCAATAGCAGAGAGAGACACTCTAAGCACGATAGACTTCTGAAAGAAATAATCACACTTTTTCCTAAAATGTCTTGTAGCCTCTTGCTTATAGATGTGGCACGCTACACACCGATGATCAATACTCTACTTAAAATGGCTTTTCAGACTTCCTAGGACACCTTAAAATCTTAGGATCTGATACCAAGTTAGTAACACTCCAAAAATAGGTCCCGAAGAGTCACACGTTGCTTGAGCCTACGAGTAGCCCCAAGCTAACTCTTTGAGCCATTTTCATTCAGTTCAACACAAATCAACGGGGTTTCCATAAATAACCCTCAAATATCAATAGAGTAATCATCATCCAAGAATAAAAGAATTTCAGAAAGATAACAAAATATGACTTATTAGTCAACTCCTAACATCTATAATAGTCTTACAAGCCTCTAAGAAAATCTATAAAACCAGTGAGCCATTGAGACATGCCCCAACTGACTCATACTCAGTTATCAAATGTAAACAATTCCGTGAAACCAACGTTAGACATCACATCCTCGGAACATGAGGACTCACCACAACAGAGGATGTAGAACAATGTGCCTGAAGAATCACTGTCGAACCTGGAATTAAGCACCTGAACCTACATTCCGAGAAAATGCATCCCACATCTGAAGATATGGGCCAGTACCATGGAAAAGAACCGAGTATATGGGGGTGTATGCAGTTGTATAAACATCATCATCATAAATATTTATAAGAAATATGCAGGATGTATGAAAGACTCATATAGCCCGAACAAAATCATCAGAATCATGAGAGGATGAAATAAGTACAATAACAAATGTGAGAGATCATATAATTTGTCAATCACTTTCAGTTCATCAAAAATATTAATTCTCATAATGTAAATATCATTTAAATCTTTTGAAAGAATAACTTTCACAATTCAACTTCACTTCATCATTCACTATAGACACAAGGAAACACACACACACTGGGAGATCCTATAACCGACATAAACCATGTGAGCTACATGGATTCTAACGTACAGCCCACGTTGGGGAGAGCCATCCTATCATTAACATCGGATTAGGACTATCGATATCACATCCATACAAACTAGTGATCACTATATAAATCAACCTCAAGCTCACTCCTACGGGGGCACATAGTTCTTGGGAAGTAAGGTCCCTTTATACCTCTCACTCAGTGCTAAAAATTTCTCCTGGACTTAGCTCAAATCATTTCAAAGATAATTCATGACAAAACAATTTCATAATATATAAATATACATCGGGAGCCATCATGCTTCCCATCTATCAAAACCAAGCACATTGTGGATTTCTTTCTCACTCGAGTTCAAAATAACTCCATTAAGACCAAAAGGTCAAATCATTCAAAATATCTCAAATATTCAACATCAACGTGCTTATAACACACACTTTCTAAAAAAAATAATTTTCAATGGGGATTCACGACCCAAATATCAAAATCATGATAAATATCGTTCAAGATTCATGCTTTATATCTCCACACATGTAAATTCATCTTTCAGAATCATAAACATCAAGATTTCATAATAATCATCATAAGATTTGGGTTCATGCTTCAAATTCGTAAAAAAATCAAACAAAAACCATGCCTTTGTAAAGAAAATTACTTTTGGACACAAAAACGAAAGAGAGTTCTTATTGAAAAACCCCACATACCTTGAATTATGAACTTTAGATCGATACTCATTTTTGAGATATTAATCGTGCCTCTGAATGATGGTTCTTGGAGTTCTTGAACTAGGAACTTGGAATCTTGAATGAATTTGCAGAATTAATGGTGAACTTTGGAGTTTCTTAAAATTGGTTATAGGAGCTTATGGTTTTTTTAGGGAATTTGATGAAATATAATATATAATGATACTAATAGGCTTTAATATAGGGTTTGTACGGATTTTGGGTGAGGGTGAATGACCAAAATGCCCCTAAAAATCAAATAATTCTCGAATCTATCCTTTGGTGGAATGTTTGGATAGTCTGAAGTAGATCAACCATAACGTTTTACTCTGATATCCAAATTGGATGAAACCAATTTCATTAGAAAGAGGACTCTCATATATTTCCATTGACATATAGTATCTCACCCAGATCATTGTGTACGAGGAGTTATGATCATTTGAAATTGACCCAAAAATTCACTTTTGATAGTCTGAAGTAGATCGACCAGAACTTTTTTTCTCCGATAGACAAATTGGATGAAACCAATTTCATTGGAAAAAGGACTCGCAGAGCTTTCTGTTGATATATAGTAGATCACCCAGATCATTATGTACAAGGAGTTATGATCGTTTAAAGTTGGAACAAAAATACGTCAGACCTCAGTACTTTTTCTTGGACGTTTTACTGTTCACTACTATTCACAGTTCGATCGGAATGTCATAACTCATCACTCGGGTGTCCGTTTTGGATGATCCACATATCGTTGGAAAGCTTATTCTATACTATACATAATGGTGGATCATAATCTAAGACATTCCACATGGAAGATTTATAATTCATTCTAGAAAATAGAACCCAACACGTTTAGGCACAAAATTTCTACGAAAAATTTCCCGGGGTGTTACAGATAATGTGTCGGATCTACTTACAAAAGGCGTAACTAGAGAAGGAGTTTAAAGAACATCCAAGTGAATGGGTTTAAGTCATAGGACAAGTCAGCATGGCAGTAATTCTACCTAGCAGAAATGAGATCCCAAGAGCTAGATTTAAAAAGATTAAACAAAGTTGTGTATGGTAGGTTCAACATTGTCATTATACCCAACCCATTCTTATGATATAGACAATGTTTATTAAATAAGAATAAGAATTATGGTGTGAAGTCTTTTAATGATTATCTAAATTTGGTAGATTTTACCAAATAGTTTAATCTGCATGATTGAATGTTTAGAAATCACCTATGTGAGGGTGAAGTGGAAGCGAGAATGTTAGTAAAGACCTATTATCTAAGCTCTCATGAAACCGGGACGTGTTCATGGCTGAAAAGAATAAAATCGTGAGAACCATAAATGGTAAAAGGCTGGTTTTGTGACATGTGTTGTCTAGGTGTACATTAAAGCTCAACGG
>NW_025843577.1:4301-10418 GCF_002878395.1 Capsicum annuum | reverse complement strand
CCTCTCGTCGAGCCTGCTTAATTATGACTTCAATCTCTGCTTCTCGATCCACTGGCTCTCTGGCTAACCTTTCTGGCATAGCTGTAGGAGGAGGCTGGTCATAAAACCATGGCAGATACCAACAGTCTACCTCGCCCTTGTCGCGGTCTTCCACCATGTGCTCGAAACTGGAAATTACGCATCCTTTCCAAATCTTAAGTATCTCAGACTTCCTTAGAGGGATGTTAGGGAGAAATTCGTACATGAACTCTTTCATATCCTCGACTGGCGGTATATGCTAACGTCAATCGAATTGTCGCATTAATCTTACTGAAACGTAGGTCTGAACACCTCGAAGACCCATTAAGACGATGAAAGTTCGGAAAGTAGACATATATATCACCTCTTTTGAGGGGAACCAATGATAATTCCACACTATCTTGTCCGCCGTCAACCCCTCCAAGTACTCCTTCCAAGCTCCTATTCCTTCAGGAAAGTTTTGGTCTTCCATCCTCTTCTCATGGCCATTGATATAATTATTCCATTCGACTCGAAAATCCACAACAAATGGATGATAACGAACATGCTCGAGCATCCACAAATGTAATAGAATGTTACATCCTTTAAAATAGTCTGCCCCATTTTTGCACATCGTCAGGGCTCGATAAATGTCTGCCAGAATGATGGGCACGAGGGTGACCTTAGGATTCTTCTCAAAAGCGGTAATAAACGCAGCCAGATTGGTGCTGATTTTTCCTCCTTTCTTTGAAATACCATGATTCCCAAAAAATCCATTATGAATGCTTCAGAACTCTGGTTTTCCCAAGTCCGGTAGCAACCTCCGTTGTTAAGTTCTGATCTAAACAACTCGAATCCTTTTTCCTGACCATATCTTTCATACAAAAATTTTAGACGAACCCATCCATTTTCTAGGCAGTCTCCTATGTTCTTCGTCTTTATGTGTAATAGCTCGAAAAATCTTTCGGAAGTGACATACTTCGGTATCATGGGTTTTGCTCGGTGATTATTCTTTCCCTTTCCAATAAATTCTCCTATTTCCTCCAGCATGGGAGTGAGCTAAAAGTCGGAGAATCAGAATAAGTTGTTGGAAGGATCCCAAGACTGTACCAAAGATTCTATCACGTCTCTTCATGGTTCAACACTCAACAGACTCCTTAAAAATCCCAAGTATTTATATACTTCTCCCTGTCCATAGTCTGTCATATTGCTATACCATATCTACAATAGATTTGGAACTTTATCCAACACCATGATATGGGGTACTTCATCATCCCTCGGCCTCTTTTCACTCCTTCCGAATGAGTTCGTATTACCGTATAGGATAATGATAGCAAATAAAAATTCTATTTTAAGCATCCTACAACAAGACAAAAATAATTTCGAAAGAAGTTGACGGAATGGCACGGAATAAGATTTCAAAATGAGCATGAGAAAGTAGCAACCAACAAAAAAAGAAGTATCTTCTAAACCATCCTAGAGTAGAGACAATAATTTGATGATGTTTGGACCAGACACATTAGAAATAATTAAATTATTAGAATAAAGTAGTGGACCGAATTGTTTGACAAAATTTTAACTGTGCTTGACAAAAATGGGCTCTATGGTATTCCTAAGAGAGATTTTAAAACCAAAGAAAATGAACATAACGAGACCATGACGTTAAAACGACTTAATCTTTACAGAAAAGTTCAATGTAAAAATATTATATATTTTCTAAAATAAACCCTTAAAATTTTTTATTTAACCCCTTTTTTCAGATCAATTAATTCACGTAAAAGCTGGTCAACATTCGATATGGCATTTCCTATAATACAACAAGTAGCAAATAAAATGTACATGATGGTCTCAAAAGGTGACACCTGTCCTAGACGGATCCAACCCCCGTGTCGAGCCCCACTAAATCAAAAATGCACGTGATACAAATAAAACACAGTCGATTAGGGATAACCATGTCTAAGTTCCAGTTATGCTAGGTTCAACCTGGTGGAGTTAGGTATCTAGAATGGCTATAAAATGATCAAAAAACTCGAGTTGGCAAGGGACAACTTTATCATAAGCAGGGCTTTCTGGCCTCATTGTTGGTCCCTTTCCGTCCTAAATCATGGGTGACTACAGAATCCTTCCCAGGAGCGTTGCCGCATCTCTGGTATCTCAAGATCGAGAGCGTATACCGCATCTCCAAATATACAGTATCTCAGAAGACTCAGATGGGTGCGCGAGAGAAGACAATTTATATTGCAATTCAAATAATATCAAAGCGATAAACCTGTAGGCAAAGAACACATTTAGGCCATCAATATACAATATCAAAATTAAATAAATCCATACAAGTCAATATAAAAGCTCGAATTCTGTTTCCCCAGCAGAGTCGCCATCTGTCACACCCCTATTTTTCACCGCCCCCGACCCCGCTAGGGAGTTGGTTTTAGAGAAAACGAGTTTTTCCAATTAAAGTGACGTTTTGAGTAGGGATTATTTTATTTACAGAGTCGTCACTTGGAATTAAGTTTGGGTGTTCCAAGTCCCGTTATTGAATCTCTATTTAAAAGGAAATGACTCTTTATTTTTCGGTCTGCGAACTAGAAATCCGGATAAGAAATTCTGTTGACCGAGGAGAAGGTGTCAGGCACCCCTCGAGTCCCGTGGTTCTAGCACAGTCTCTTTAATAACTTAATTCTGGCTAAAATTAATCTTTTGGATATATGATATTTGCTAGCCTAAAAGCTATTTGCCTCACGCTTTTAATTTATTTTGAAATTATTTATTATATTAATGTGTGGCTTACCGATAGTAGTACTTTTCGGCCTCACCATAAATTTTGACATGTTTCTCGCGCCTTTGTGGCATTTATGGCTCGTCCCCATTTTCCTGGTCTAAATAAGCACCTAATAGGTTTAAAATCTATCCAACCTAATTCAACTGACTTCAAATGGTAGATTAATTTTATTATAACGAATGGTCGGTAGCAGGGCTTTCCAACTTCATCATTAATTTTCGCTTGTATATTAAATTCTTAATTTCCTTGAGATTAAGAACCTAACTCATTCTTTTTACAAGTCCGTTCCCTCGCAAATGAATTTTTTCCCTCTTTTTTCATATGCAGTGGAATTTAAAATAAATATCCATCTCATCTTACTTCCTTACAAACTTAATGAAACACTTAGGGACTTGTATTTTTTATGACTCAAAATTCATTTTTTTAGGGATTTTTACTGTTTAAATAATGATTTAATTCAAATCGGGTTACACCTTCATGTCTAATATGAATTCCTTAAAAGTAAGAAAATAGACATAACTAAGTTTAAATGATATATAGCATTTAACCCCAAATTATGGCTCATGCAGAAAGAAATAAAAAAAAACACAGTGTTAAAAATAAAATATTTTTTCATCCTTTTAAAAAAAAAAAAAAACTACATTGAACATGATATGCCCAGAAATACACTCGTTTTCACCTATACCCAAGCAAATCTAAACTCCACGAGATAGAAAAAAAAAGTTTTTTTTTTAATTACAACATATTCATGGATACACGACTAAAGTAGTATATTCCCTTGACTTTAGGATCCCAACTAATTATTTTGGCATTATATATCACTGTAAGTTTGCTAGGATATACCACCAACCTAGTAATATAATAACTTAAAATGCAATTCATTTACAGGAACACATACAAATGGAGAATTCCCACTTATCTTTGGATTTACAAAATAATGCAAGAGAGAGGGAAAAGCTTAATCAAACAAAACAAAAACAAAAAAAAATGTGATAAGATTATAATAGTGACTTTCCTTTGTACCCAAAATCCTACCCTTTTCTTGACTATACTTCTTATAATTTGGCTAAACATTTAACAAAGGCAACCTAAACATGGAAGACCTGCTAAAAGGAAACTTATTCTAAAGGGGAATGACCACATGCTTCAGGTAACTAGTTTAAAGTGAAGAAAATAATAAAACATCCCTTATTATACGTTAAATAAACTAACAAAGTCGCTATCCGAATAGAAACACACATCGTTTGAAGGTTTTCAGAAAAAGGTTTTCTTCCTTTTTTTCTTTACAAAAAAATGAGACTACTAATATCAAGACATAAACCGATCCTGAGATGATTTACACAAATACTTGATAAACATTATCTAACAAAATGATATAGACGTTAACATGAACTCAGATCTAGTTAAAGTAAACAAAGATGAAAGAAAAAAAATAATGAATATCGGGTCAGGTAAGAACATATCCAGACATAGTAATAATAGACAAAAAATGCATGGTATTTTGGATATTATAAGGTCCCATATAAGGTCTTTAGATTCCATAAAACTGAGATAAAGATCGGCATTCATGTCTCCAAATTTACACGAAACTTAAAAATATGGAACAAGAATAGAATACTAACATCTACGGTAGGATAACTATAATAAAAAGGAGGACGCACCGGATACCCGAAATGGGAACCCCAAAGCCGTACTCTAACCCAAAGAATTTCTTTCTAACTTTTCTCTTTCTATTTTTTTTTTCTTCGATTTCCTTCTGTTTCATTTTCTTAGGTTTTCAATGTTTTATTTTCTTTGGTTTTTTCTCTCTGTGTAATCCCCCAAATCTTCTCTCTTTGTTGAATGCAGGTGCATGTATTTATATAATATTGCATGTGTGTGTCGTGTGTTTGTAGTGGGAAAAATTAGGTTTTGTGAGTGTGTGGGAAATTAGTGGGATTAGTGTGGGACGTGGGTTGGGTAGTTTAGGTCCTTTTTTTTTCCTTTTTCATCTTTAAAAATAATAATAATAATAATAATAATAATGATAAAATAAAATAATAATAATAATAATAATTAATATTTCAAATAAAATAAAAAATGATAAAACCTATTAAAAAATAACAAAATACAAATAAGTTAAATAGCTAGTTTTAGAAATATGATTAAGAAATATTAATATCACTAAATTTTTTAATTAAAAATTAAAAGAAGAAAACAAATATAATTTTAAAAAAAATCATTTTTCATTTTTTAAAATAAATGAATAAATAAATAATAAAATAAAAATTATTTTTAAAATGTGACTCTATTTTTTATAGTTTTTCCAAAACTTTAAAACAAATTTTGTAAAACTAAGATAAAATTGAAGTATCTAACTTACACCTAAAAACACATTTAAATGCTAAAATGACATAAAACCTTAGGTTTGGTAAAAAATTAGGTGTTTACAGAATACCCCTCTTTACTTGGAAACATGGAGAGTTTTCAAGTAAAGAAGTAAACATGACTAATTTTTTGCCCAACCATTTATTCAAAAGTAATATGCAAATAAGTAACAAAGAGGTGTGATCGAGCCCTGGTTTTGGGCATCCTACATATCTCGGGTTATAAGAGGATCAGGTCACATGTAGTTCAAGTGGGTGTAGAAATGAATGCATGAGTTGGAGAGTCAAGTTGAGGTCCCGTCGAGTTTTTCGTCTGTGGCTCCCTTTATTACATCACAAAAAACAAGTGAAACTCGAAATGAAAAATACAAGCTCTTATTTATTCTATTTGTCTTGATTCTCTTGCTTCAGATCTTCCTCTTAGATCTTCAGTTATCGCCTCCCCTTCCTCTGGTGGGTACTTTGATCTTAAAATTTGATCTTGAAGTTAAGATTTGAGACTTGAACTTGAAACTTAAATTGAGTCATTGACACTCTAGGGGATGATGCCCTATGAAGACGAATAAAAAAAAATAGGAAATGGTGTTTCCAAAGATGTCGACTAGGGGATGGCACCCTATGAAGACGAAATAAAATGTCAACTAGGGGATGACGCCCTATGAAGATGGATAAGAAAATTAGGAAATGGTGTTTCCTAAGATGTCAACTAGGGTATGGCGCCCTATGAAGACGAATAAGATGTCAACTAGGGGATGACGCCCTATGAAGATGGATAAGAAAAATTAGGAAATAGTGTTTCCTAAGATGTCAACTAGGAAATGGCGCCCTATGAAGACGAATAAGATGTCAACTAAGGGATGGCGTCCTATGAAGATGAAATAAAATGTCAACTAGGGGATGGCGCCCTATGAAGACGGATAAGAAAAAATTAGAAAATGGTGTTTCCTAAGATGTCAACTAGGGGATGGCGCCCTA
>NW_025843577.1:0-4201 GCF_002878395.1 Capsicum annuum | reverse complement strand
ATGTCAACTAGGGAATGGCGCCCTATGAAGACGAATAAGATGTCAACTAAGGGATGGCGTCCTATGAAGATGAAATAAAATGTCAACTAGGGGATGGCGCCCTATGAAGACGGATAAGAAAAAATTAGAAAATGGTGTTTCCTAAGATGTCAACTAGGGGATGACGCCCTATGAAGATGAAATAAAATGTCAACTAGGGGATGACGCCCTATGAAGACGAATAAGAAAAATTAGAAAATGGCGTTTCCTAAGATGTCGATTAGGGGATTGCGCCCTATGAAGACGAAATAAAATGTCAACTAGGGGATGGCGCCCTATGAAGACGAAATAAAATGTCAACTAGGGGATGGCACCCTATGCAGACAGATAAGAAAAATTAGGAAATTGTGTTTCCTAAGATGTCAACTAGGGGATGTCGCCCTATGAGGACGAACTAAAATATCAACTAGGGGATGACGCCCTACGAAGATGGATAAGAAAAATTAGGAAATGGTATTTCCTAAGATATCAACTAGGGGATGGCGCCCTATGAAGACAGATAAGATGTCAACTAGGGGATGGCGCCCTATGAAGACGAAATAAAATGTCAACTAGGGGATGGCTCCCTATGAAGACAGATAAGAAAAAAATTAGGAAATGGTCTTTCCTAAGCTGTCAACTAGGGGATGGCGTCCTATGAAGACACAAAATGTCAACTAGGGGATGGTGCCCTATGAAGACGAAATAAAATGTCAACTAGGGGATGACGCCCTATGAAGACGGATAAGACAAATTAGGAAATGATGTTTCCGAAGATGTCAACTAGGGGCTGGCGCCCTATGAGGACAAACTAAAATATCAATTAAGGGATGACGCCCTATGAAGATGGATAAGAAAAAATAGAAAATGGTGTTTCCTAAGATGTCAACTAGGGGATGGGGCCCTATGAAGACGTATAAGATGTCAACTAGGGGATGGCACCCTATGAAGACGAAATAAAATGTCAACGCCCTATGAAGACGGATAAGAAAAAATTAGGAAATGATGTTTCCTAAGATGTCAACTAGGGGATGGCGCCCTATGAAGACAAATAAGATGTCAACTAAGGGATGGCGCCCTATGAAGACGGATAAGTAAAATTAGGAAATGGTGCTTCCTAAGATGTCAACTAGGGGATGATGCCCTATGAAGACGAATAAGATGTCAACTAGGGGATGGCGCCCTATGAAGACGAGATAAGATGTCAACTAGGGGATGACGTCCTATGAAGACGAAATAAGAATATTTTTTTTTAGAGGGAAAAAAAATGCCCCAATTTTGCATATGAGGGATTTTATTATTATTATTATTATTATCACTATAATTATATTGATACGAACTTAGAATTATAGGAGTATAACAAAAAGAGAAAATTTAAGAAAACTTAACTTTGTTGTACTTGTTTTTCCCAATAAACTTCACAAGACTACTTCGCCCCTGTTCTAACAAGAGAAAAAATAAAATTGTGAGTTTTAAAATTGGTAGTTGGTTTGTGGCCTTGAATTCCTTAGAGATTTGCCTTATCTTTGCCCAAACTTGATACAGTTGATTCAACTAATTGGTTGGCGAGCTTGAATCTTCGTCTTTCAAATTTTGCTGCGTCTCTGTTTGTTTCCGTACGATTCTGTTCTTCATTTTATAATGCTTCACTCGTAACACTTATCTTAACTTGATCCCTATCCTTGTCAAGGTGGTGTACACCCAATAATCTCTGCTCAATTTCACTGGGAGCCATGGTCAATTTTACGCGTTTTTTTTTATTTTGCATATGGTGCAAGACTTACGCATAAAAAAAACAGAGCGTGTAAAAATGAAATAAGAAAAAATCAAAAAAAGGAATAAAAGAATTATGTTTGAATAAAAGATATTTCTAACAGTAAAGGAAGAAAGCTTATTTGGAAGTGTATATTGACTTCAATAACGCATGACACGCAATTTGGAATAGATATTTGACCCTTCAAAACTGTCTAATCTCGAATTAGGCTGCATCTTTCAATCAAATCAGATCATCCTTCTTGGTCTTTGTCCTGTCATGTTAAATTTTGTTTGACTAAAGTTATTCCTTCTAGGATTTTCTCGATTGACCTCTCTATTTTCGATTGTCTCGTTCATCATTGTCTTATGGCGCCCCTGAGGGTTTTCACCAATAAGATTTTTTATTTTTTTTTTATATCTTGTGGTGCCTTCATGGGCTTTCACCTACAAGAATTTTCATATATATATATACAGCACACAAGGCTTGATATTCTCGAAAATTGATCGAAAGGTCTTTAATGGATAAAGGAAAAAGAATTTTTAGGATAAATTAGAACTTATGAGCCATATAAAAGTGATAGTAGGATATATGTCTCGGTTTCTTTGCATACCAAGGCTTTTTAATTAATTTTTTTTCTTTTTTTTTAAGGCTCCAAAGAGGGTACGCAAGGAAAGGTAAATAAAGCTCGAAGGGATGACAAGGGATTAATGACATTTAGTTAAGTAGAATGATGGCCTTTCACCATCTCAACTTGAGAATATTAAGCACAAGTGTGTCAAATATAATATCTTTTGACTAAATTGGCATTGATAGCTTTTTCGGCCATTTTTCCGTCCAGATCCGCAAGTTGCAAGGCTCCATTTGATAATACTTGTTTAACTAGGTGTGGACCTTACCAGTTTGGAGCGAACTTTCCTTTAGCCTCTTCTTGATGTGGAAGGGTGCATTTTACAATAAGTTGACCGACCTCGAATTTTCTAGGACGTACCTTTTTATTGTAAGCTCGCGCCATCCTCTACTGGTATAATTGGCCAAAGCAAACTACCGTCAACCTTTTTTCATCTATTAATGATAATTGCTCTAGTCTAGACTTTACCCATTCAATATCGTCAACCTCGGCTTCAATAATGATTCAAAGCGAGGGAATTTCAACTTCTGCGGGTATCAGAGCTTCAGTCCCATAGACTAGTAAATAAGGAGTTGCGCCAGTCGATGTACGAATAGTTAAACGATATCCTAAAAGAAACGGTAATTTCTCATACCACTGTCGAGATCCTTGGACCATTTTTCTTAGAATCTTTTTAATATTCTTGTTCGCTGCTTCAACGACTCCATTTGCTTTGGGACAGTAAGGGGTAGAATGATGATCCACAATCTTGAATTGCTCGCAAACCTCCTTCATTAGATGACTATTGAGATTGATTGCATTGTTTATGATAATGGACTTTGGTATACCAAAACGACATATGATGTTGGAATGAACAAAATCCACTACTGTTTTCTTCGTGACTGATTTGAAAGTAGCAGCTTCTACCTATTTAGTGAAATAGTAAGTAGCGACCAGTATGAATCGATGCCCATTAGAAGCTTTTGGTTCTATTGGACCGATTACGTCCATGCCCCAAGCAACGAATGGCCAAGGAGCAAACATAGGATGCAGCTCTGAAGGTGGCGAGTAAATCAAATCACCGTGAATTTGGCACTGATGACACTTGCAAACAAAGCGAAAGCAATCTTGCTCCATAGTTAACCAATAATATCCGGCCCGCATAATCTTCTTCGCTAAAACATAGCCATTCATATGCAAACCACATACCCCTGAATGTACTTCATTTATGATTCTTTCAGCTTTCTGAATATTAACACATCTCAACAAGTTCAAATCTGGGGTTTGTTTGTACAGAATCTCCCCACTTAAGAAGAAACCATTAGCAAGTAGCCTAATAGTCCTTTTTTATCTGCATTGACGTGTATTGGATATTCTTTTTACTTTAGAAAGCATTTGATATCATAGTACCAGGGTTCATTATCTGGTTCTGCATCAATTATGTTGTAATAACCATGTTGATCTCGTATCTGTATCTCTAATGGGTTGATATGCGTATTTCCTGGGTATAGGAGCATGGAAGCTAGGGTAGCCATGGCATCAGCCAGCTCATTGTGGGATCTGGGAATATATCTAAACTCGATAAACTTGAACCTTTTGATAAGGTCCTCTAAACACTGTTTGTATGGAATGAGCTTGATATCTCTCATTTCCCATTCGCCTTGAATTTGCTGAATGAGCAATTCGGAATCTCCCAACACCACTAGCTCGTGTACATCCAGATTTATTTCCATATTTAACCCCATGATGCAAGCTTCATATTCTGTTGTGTTATTAGTACAAAAGAAAAGAAGTCGTGCTATGGCGGGATGATGACGCTC
>NW_025843576.1:0-8453 GCF_002878395.1 Capsicum annuum | reverse complement strand
ACTTTTTTGATATGACTATTTTTAGATATGAAATGACATATATGCCACTGGTTGTCCTCCAACTCATATTTTTATATAGTAGAAAAAACTATATAAATATACATCTTTAAGTTATACTTATTACATAATATTCCATTTAACAAACATAATTATAAATATCTCAAACTAATTACATAAAATCCCATCTTTTATACTTTCCCTCTCTAAAAATCTCATACATATCAAACACATAATTTTGCCATAACTAATGCTCCTTAATTTTAGCCTACAACCAAGCAATTCATTATGTGGAGGTTTCAAGATTTCAAATTTCAAACATTAACTTATCAAAGTGCTCGACTTCATTATCTTCTTTTATTACTTTGGAGGTTTTTTTTTTTCAACTTTTCAAAGTCAGATTTTTTCGATTACCATTATTGCATATTTGTAGTTCTTAAAATCTAAGCTTTTGTAATGACATTTCAGTATGGAATTTGCTTTATTTTGTAATTTTTTTCAATTTTTCTAGTTCAAAGTTTTTGGGGGGTTTTGCTTATTTTTTTTCAACTTTTCTAGAAAATTCGTTGTTGGATTTGTTCCTGACACGTTTGATAATAAGGGTCCCAATTTTGCAGAGAACATATTGAAACACCGAAACGACCTAATCAAAATGAATAAATTGAGGGAAGTTGGTGGTACAAATTTCAAAAATACCACTACAAAATCTGCACGTAAGAAAAAAATTGATGAATCAGGATGACCGCGTCTTCCAAAGGTATAATGAATTTTTTTTTTCTTTCTAATTGTGGTTTCTCATACATTGTTATACATAACTTTGTAATGTATAGTGTTAAAGCCTTTTTTGTTATACATATGTTACTTCAATCCTCATACATTACTAAGCAATGTTTGAAGACGTGGTTAAATTCTGTTGTTTGTTCAATTAAACCCTTATACATTACTAAGCAATGTATGAGTACGTGGTTGATATCTGCTGTTTGTTCATTTTTATACATATCAAGTTGTGTATAAAAAAACATTATTCTTAAGTTAGCATGAATTGTTCTGTTTTTATTTACTATACATTGATATACATATCAAGTCATAGTTCTTATATTTTTTAAACTTACATACATTACTATACAATGCTTACTACAACATAATACATATATTATTTTGAATATGTTAACATTATATATTAACATGGTAACCTTATATATATGAATGTTATGTATAAGGTTAAAGTAATATGCAGTTTTTATTGAACTTGCACATATCCAGTTGTGTATAAGAAAGTATTACACATAAATAGACATGTTTTTTATATTTATTATACACAAACATATGTACATTATGTTTTAGATTTTTGGATATATGCAGGTATTTTTTAGCTTATACATTGCAGGTTTTGTATGTTAAAGTCAAGTTCCCCTCAAAGACAAGTTCTCTGAAATTCATGGAGTGTCTTTAAGGAAATAATTCCCCTCAAGTACCCGAGGTTGTGGAATTTTTCTCCTAGGATAAAATAAATTTACAACTAGAATGTAGTGGTACCTCAAAATTTTTGGTTTTCTTTGAACTCACTCAACGGGAGATGATCACACGGAGTTTTTAGAAGCAAGAGAATATTTTTCTTATGCAGAAATTTTTCATACTAAACCTGTGGAAAACATGCAGGTTTATATAGCCATAAAGTGCCTCTTCCGAAAGGTGGCAATGGTTCATCTGAAAAGGTGTATCCTTTAGAAGAGTCGTGTTTGTTTATTTGAAACATTATGTCTTTTTCCTGAACAGATACAATTATCCAAACAGTCACTCTTTTTTCAGAAAAATGTGTCTTTTTCTCAAAAAGTTGTGTCCCTCCATTTTTCATTCATACCAATTGAACCCAATAACCCCCCACATAAATGGAAATGACTATTCTTTGTAAAACTTTACGGAAAAGTATGTGATCATCAAGCAAAGACTGATGTGATCATCAAGCAAAGACTGATTGTATATGGATAAGTAGGTTTTCCTTTGAACTTTCCGTAGTGAACATGCATTGGATGCACTCGGTCAATCGGTAGATTTGATATCTTTGAACTGTCGAGCTTTAATGTACACCTAGACAACACATGTTACACAACCAGCCTTTTACCATTTATGGTTCTCATGGTTTTGTTCGTTTCAGACATGAACACGTCCTGGTCTCATGAGAGCTTAGAGAATAGGCCTTCACTAACATTCTCCTTAAAGCGTCTTCATCTTCGCTCTCACATTGGTGATTTCTAAATGTTCAATCCTGTAGATTAAAATATTTGGTCAAATCTGCCAAATTTAGCTAATCATTAAAAGACTTCACACCATAAGTCTTATCCTTGTTTACTAAACATTGTCTACATTATTAGAATGGGTTGGATATATTGACAATGTTGAACCTATCAGACACAACTTTGTTTGATCTTTTTGAACCTTGCTCTTGGGATTTCCAATCTGCTAGGTAGAGTTACCGTCATGCTGACTTGTCCTTGGACGTAAACCCATTACCTTGGATGTCCTCTCAACTCTTTCTCTAGACAGGACTTTTGTAAGTGGATCCGACACATTATCCTTTGACTTTACATAATCAACAGTTATAATTCCACTATAGAGAAGTTCTCTAACAGTATTATGTCTTCATCTTATGTGATGAGATTTACCGTTGTACATCATGCTCCCTGCCCTACCTATTGCCGGTTGGAAATCGCAGTGTATACATACTGGTGCCACTAGTTTGGACCAATAAGAAATATCTTCCAAGAAATTCCAATGCCATTCTTCTTCTTCTCCATCTTTATCTAACGCGATGAATTCTGATTTCATCGTAGAGCAAGCAATACATATCTATTTGAATGATTTCCAAGAGAGTACTCCTCCACTTATTGTAAATATGTATCCATTCATGGATCTTACTTCATTTGAATTGGTGATCCAGTTTGCATCACTATATCCTTCAAGTACCGTAGTATATTTATTATAATGCAAAGCATAGTCTTGGGTGTATTTAAGATACCCCAAAACTCTTTTCATTGCCATCCAATAGTTTTGTTGGGATTACTCGTGTACCGACTCAACTTACTAGTAGCGCATGTTATGTATGGTCATGTACAATTCATTATATACATTAAACATCCAATATTCTTACGTACTTCAATTGTGAGTCACTTTCGTTTTCATTTTTTTAAAGTGTGAAGCTCACATCCAATGGAGTCTTGGCAATACCGAATTCTAAATACTTGGATTTGTCAAGTACTTTTTTGATATAATGAGATTGCGATAATACCACCCCTTGTGGAGTTCTATGGATTCTTATTCCTAAGATCACATCGGCAACTCCAAGATCTTTCATATCGAACTTGATTTTGAGCATTTGCTTTATGGCCTTTATGTCAGAAATGTCTCTACTGATGATCAACATATCATCTACATATAAACAAGCAATGACTTGGTGATTTAGAGTGTCTTTAATGTAGATTCACTTATCATATTCATTTATCTTAAACCCATTTGTCAACATAGTTTGTTCAAACTTTGCATGCCATTGTTTAGGTGCTTGTTTTAGTCCATACAGTGACTTTACAAGTTTACACACCTTATTTTCTTTTCCTGGAACCACAAAACCCTTGGGCTATTCCATAGAGATTTCTTCCTCCAATTCTCTATTCGGGAATGTTGTTTTTACATCCATTTGATGGATTTCAAGACCATATACTGCCGCCAAGGCAATTAATATTTGAATCAATGTTATCCTTATTACTGGCGAGTATGTATCAAAGCAATTAAGGCCTTCTTTCTGTTTGAAGCCTTTTACTACAAGTCTTGCCTTGTATTTGTCAATAGTACCATCCGTTTTTATTTTCCTTTCGAAAATTTATTTAGAACCTAAAGGTTTATTTTTCGGAGGAATTTCAACTAACTCCCATGTATGGTTGCTTAAGATTGAATCAATCTCACTATTGACTGCCTCTTTCCAAAAGGATGAGTCTGACGATTACATTGCTTCTTGAAAAGTTTGAGGCTCATTTTCTATGAGAAATGTTATAAAATATGATCCAAACGAAGTTGACGTTGTTTGACGTGTACTATGTCTTGGATTTTCATCATTATGTATATTCTCACTTGATTCATCTCGTGGTCGTTTAGACCCCCAACTGACTGTTCATGTCTAGTTTTATATGGATAAATGTGTTCAAAGAATTCAGCATTATTTGATTCAATTACCATATTTTCATTGATATCTAGATGTTTGGATTTATGAACCAAAAACTGACATGATTTACTACTTTTAGCATATTCCATGAACACGCAGTCTACCGTCTTAGGTCCTATCCTTACTCTTTTAGGCATAGGAACTTGGACCTTCGCTAGACACCCCCATACTTTGAAATATTTTAACTTAGATTTTCTTTCTTTCCATTTTTCATATGGAATTGATTGTGTCTTACTATGGGGAACTCTATTGAGTATTTGGTTAGCCGTAAGGATAGCTTTTCCCCACAAGTTTTGTGATAAATCTAAACTTATTAGTAAGACATTCATCATTTTCTTCAAGGTTTGGTTTTTTCTTTCCGCAATCCCATTAGATTGAGGTGAATACAAGGCTATAGTTTGATGGACAATTACATTCTCTACACATATTTTTACAAAGAGAGATTCATAATCTCCGCCACTATCACTTTTCATCATTTTGATCTTTTTCTCTAACTGATTTTCAACTTCAGTTTTATATTGCCTAAACGTATCTATTGTTTCGTTCTTACTATTTAGCAAATAGACATAACAATATCTAGTGCAATCGTCAATAAAAGTTATAAAATACTTTTTTCCACCATGAGATGGTGTTAACTTCATATCATAATATCAGTGTGCATTAAGTCCAAGGGATTGGAATTTCTTTCAACGGACTTATACGATGCTTAGCATACTTTGATTCCACACACATTTGATATTTTGATTTATTGCACTCAAAGCTTGGCAAAACTTCTAAGTTAATCAGTTTTCGCAATGTTTTGTAATTAACATAGCCTAATCGTTCATGCCATAAATCATAAGACTCAAGCAAGTAAGAAGAAACTGAACTTATATTGATTTCAACATCCATTACATTCATTTTGAATAAGCCCTTATTGAGGTAGCCTTTTCCTATATATACTTATCCTTTACTAAGTATAATTTTTCCAGAAATAAGTACACATTTGAATCCGTTCTTGTCTAGAAGTGATACAGAAATCAAGTTTTTTCTTAACTCCGGTACATACAGGACATTGTTGAGTGTCAACACTTTTCCTGAAGTCTTCTTCAAGCATACTTTTCCTGTTCCTTCTACTTTTGCAGTAGCGGATCCCCTTGAGCCGGAGCAAAATCAGCAAATAACCGGAGTAAAATCAGCAAATAACTCCTTATTAGTGCAAACGTTGTGGGTGGCACCGGAATTCATCCACCATTTGTGAGGATTTCCTACCCAGTTGCATTCAAACAGCATAGCACACAGATTGTCCACTTCTTTCTTAGACTCAGCCATATTTTCTTGGTCTTTTTTCTTGCCTTTCTTTGAAGCACGACAATCTGTAGACTTATGGCTAATATTGTCATAGTTAAAACACTTTCTCTTGAATTTCTTCTTGGATTGATTGTTTTTCTGTCCAGCTTTCTTGCGCTTTTTGGAGTTGTGGTCGTCTTCTACAATATTTGCTCTATTCATTGTAGAATTTCCTCTCGACCTTCTTTCTGCAGCCTTATTTTCTTCTTCAATGCTCAATCTAATGATTATATCTTCGACAGACGTCTCCTTACATTTGTGTTTCAAATAGTTCTTGAAGTCTTGCCATATAGGTGGTAGCTTCTTTATTATTGCTGCTACATAAAACGTTTCATTCACGATCAAACCTATAAGAAAGTTTTTATGAATACTAAGAACATTTTTAAACTGTTCAAAAAGATATTTTTCAAAATCATACCTTCCGTAAGAAGATCATGGATGATCACTTGCAGTTTCTGCTCTTGGGAGACAACCAACTTATTTTCTATCATTTTATATTCTAAGAATCTTTCAATGAAGAACTTTTTAGTTCCTGTATCTTCTGTCTTGTACTTTCGTTCCAGCGCTCACCACAACTCTTTTGTTGTCTTTGTTTCACTATACACATTGTAGAGATCATGTTAGAGACCACTCAAGATGTAGTTCCTGCAAAGGAAACCAGAGTGTTTTCAAGCCTCTACAATCACAAATCGCACTTGTTCTGAGGTTCCCTTGGGCACCTTTGGAGCTTCCTCAATTGTGAACCTTTGAAGACAAAGAGTTGTAAGGTAAAAAAATATTTTTCTGTTGCCACCTTTTGAAGTCAATACCCACTAACTTTTTGGGTTTCTCCGCTGGTGCCATTGCCGGCAGAGCATTTGTACGACTCGTTGTGGCAACACTAGTTGCTGCCACAGTCGTTGCAACATCATGCACTTGACTATCTGTAGTCATTTTCCTGTCACAACAAGACAGTAACTTTAGTATATCAAAATGCTATTAATAAAGTTGCAGTAACTTTAAACACCTCTTGTTTCTAGTTTGACGATGAAGTTTTTACGACTTTCAATCGTCAACCGAGTGATCTTTAACTTGTGATGAAGATTTTATGTCTTTAAATCACTAGTTAAATTCAAACGGAGTAGAAAGCTAAAAGCTTTAATCTTTAGAAATCAAGCAATATAGATTTGAAAAAAAAAACTTTAGTGAAAAGAAAATTTCACCAAACATGCAAAAAAAAAATAAAAAAATTTCCAAAGTTATTTCCTTAAGATTGTTGTTTTTCGGGTACACAAAATCTGTATTTTCGCAACACTACTTCAACACAAGTTCAAGAATAAATCAAGAACACTTATGAAGTTGTCCAACACCTTCAACACAAGATCAAAAATGATCTTTCAAAGAAGTATGTTTTTATTTTCTTAAACTAAAATAGATGAAGCATAAAAAAGCCAAGTTTTCTGAATTCACGGAATGTCCTTAAGGAAATAATTCCCCTCAAGTACCCGAGTTTGCGAAATTTTTCTACCAGGATAAAATGGCTTTACAACCAAAATGTAGTGGTACCTCAAACTTTTTGATTTTCTTCGAACTCACTCAACGGGAGATGATCACACAGAGATTTTAGAAGCAAGAGAATATTTTTCTTATGCAAAAACTTTTCATACTAAACCTGTGGAAAAAATCAGGTTTATATAGCCATAAAGTGCCCCTTCCGAAAGGTGGCAATAGTTCATCTGAAAAGGTGTATCCTTTGGAGGAGTCATGTTTGTTCATTCGAATCATTGTGTCTTTTTTCTAAACAGACACAACTATATGAACAGTCGCTCCTTTTCTAAAACAATGTGTCTTTTCCTCAAAAGGTTGTGTCCCTCCATTTTCCATTCACACCAATTAAACCCAATAGTTTTGGTCCCATGTCCACCAGAGTCATTTTCGTAACTAGACCCGTAACCCAAACTCTTATCCTAGTATTCATTTTTCTTTGCATGTACGGATACGATTTTGGTCCCATGTCCAACAGATTCATTTTCGTAACCAGATCCATAACTTGAACTCTTATCCTCGTATTCATTTTTCTTTGCATGATCAGATATGGTTTTGGTCCCATGTGCATAAGAGTCATTTTCGTAACAAACTCTTATCCTCATATCCACTTTTCTTTGCATTATCGGATACGGTTTTGGTCCCATGTCCACCAGAGTCATTTTTATAACCAGACCCGTAACCCAAATTCTTATCCCCGTATTCACTTTTCTTTGCATGACCGAATACTATTTTGGTTCCATGTCCACCAGAGTCATTTCCGTAACCAGACCCATAATCCGATACAGTTTTAGTTCCATATCCACTAGAGTTATTTCCGTAACCAAACCCATAACCCGAACTATTATCCGCATATTCACTTTTCTTTGCATAACTGGAAACATTTTTGGTCTCATATCTACCAGACTCATAATCTGGTACAGTTTTAGTCCTGTATCCACCAGAGTCATTTCTTAAACCAGACCCATAATATGATACGATTTTTGTCCCATATCCACCAGATTCATTTCCATAACCAGACCCATAACCTAAACTCTTATCCTCATATCCACTTTTCTTTGCATGACCGGATACGATTTTGGTCCCACGTCCATCAGAGTCATTTCCGTAACCAGACCCGTAACTTGAACTCTTATCCTTGTATTTGCTTTTCTTTGCATGACCAGTTACGATTTTGGTCCCATATCCACCGGACCCGTACACATCAGAGTCATGAGTACTATTTTTTCCGTAACTAGACCCGTATCCCGAACTTTCTCATCATAGTCACTTTTCCCATAACTAGATCCATATCCGGATTTGTGCTCATCGTCGTCGTGGCTCTTTCATCCATGTCCATATTTGGGTCCATGTGCCTCTTTGGGATTTCCATATTCGGACCGATTCCCAT
>NW_025843575.1:0-2267 GCF_002878395.1 Capsicum annuum | reverse complement strand
ATATATATATATATATATATATATATATATATTTGCATATGTATTTATAGAAATACATATCTGACTCACATGTATATATAAACATATAAGACACAAATTTTTATAACAAAAATAAGAATTATATACAGATACATATCGGTAATAAAAAAATATATGATGCATATCTTAAACAGTAAAATAAAATAAATAAATACATATGTTACTCTCTAAAATGACATTGTTTGTACAGTTCAAAGACAAATCCAACACTGTATAAAATACATATAGCTTTGCATATATATTTACAGAATACATATCTGATCCATATGTATATTCTTATTTTATATGAGTCACCTTTGTATTCAAATACATATGAAGATATATGATATAGTTATGTTTGTTATTGTTTAACATAAATATGATATGCATTTTGTAAATACATATGTATATTTTGTACTATAAATACGTATCCAAATCTGTATGGTTATGTATTTTATATATTTTTTTAATATGTGTATGTGATATACATATTTTTCTTTTCAAAATAAAAATTAGAGATAGAAGAGTTAAAAAACAAAAAAACAAAAATATAAAAAGAGAAAAACGAAAAAAGAGAAGAGAAAAAAAAAAGAAAAAAAAAAGAAAAAAAAAAATAGAAAAAAAAAAAAAAGAAACGAGAAAGGAAAAAAAAGAAAACGAAAAATGAAAAAAAAGAGAAATAGAAGAGAGAAACTAAAGTGAAAAGAAGAAAATGAAAAAGAAAAAGAAAACAAAATAAAAAAATAAAATGATAAAAAAAATAAGATGAAAAAAAACTAACAAGAAAAAAAAGGTAGAAATATAAGAGACTGAAAGAAAATAATAATGTTTTATTTTGAAATCTTGAAGATCATTGAGATAATTATCTTCAAATATGAAAAAAAGGAAAAAAAGAAAACAAAAAAGGAAAAAGGAAAAAAAAGAAGAGAAATAGAAGAGAAAAATAAAGTGAAAATAAAAAAAATGTGATGAAAAAAAAAGGGTAAAAAATATGGCTATATTTGGGGAAGGTGAAATAGTGGAGTGAAAATAGGAAAATATTAAGTAGTGAGAGTAAAACATGCACTTGCCTAATTAATGATTGAAATAATGTTGCTCTTGCTATAAACTGTAATTTTATAAAAGTGTTGCTATTTATTGTAATTATAGTTTTAAGTATGCTATTTTTTGTAATTTTTCCTAAAATTAATTCGAGATGTGAGAATTAGGAATAGACCCGATATGATATTAAAAATTTTGTTAAGTTATTTTGTGTTTTAATTTTTTAAAGAATATTACTTTTTTCATTTCAGTTTGCTTGTTTAATTTTGACTTATGTAAAGTTTAAGAAAGTAAGAAAAATTATTGAATCTTGTAATTTTAAATTAAAACTATGCAAACGTATTAAAATGTTCGTAATGATGTTTAATTGTGTGATCTTAAACATGTCATATAAAATGTTGAAATTAAAAAACTGTCAAATAACACATCTTAAATATGTAGAAATATTCAACAAAAAATAGATATAATTTTTTTCAATAATAAATAAAAATATATTTCTTAATCAAAATAGAGTAGTCAAAGTTTCAACCTCTAAATAAATTAGTTTTGTATTAATATTAGTTATATATATATAATCTATAATATATTAAAAGTGTGAAGACGTTAGAAAAATTATTCAAACTTTTTGTCCCTCATTAAAAGTCTCTTCTTTAGAAAAAATCGTCCTTTTGCTCTTTTCCTCTAATTATTATTTAATTAACTTTATAATATTGACTATAATCTTATAAAATTTAGGAGTCCTAAATTATATGGTAAGAGGGAAAAAAAAAAATTAGTGTTGGTATTTTTTTTTTATTTTGTGTAAGTGAAAAAAAAGTCCTAAAATATATGTTACTAAATAAAAAGCCCTAAGAAAACCTTTAAATATACTATGCAAAGACGTTGACAGATCATAATTATGCATAGGTTTGTTATATAACAAAAATCTATTTTTCTTTCAATAGTTATATAATTCGTTAACTTTTATTGCTTTGATTTCTATTTCAATTTGAATTCTTTTCCTCAATATTATAAAATTACTACATAAAGGTATTTTTATATGTAACTTTATTCTTGTAATTCTAAATAGTAGGGGTGATATTTTTTGTATAATTTTCATTCAGATACAACAAATTATGATTTTGAGCCCTAGTTTAGGAGCATATAGAAATGACAATTATGAAAAAATTCTAAATATCAGACTATGTATTGATATATTATTTTAGTAA
>NW_025843574.1:0-5430 GCF_002878395.1 Capsicum annuum | reverse complement strand
AACAATGGAAACATGACTACCTGACTGACATTGCTGAGATTCATACTGAGCATGCATATTTGATGCATGATTTTAAGATGGAGATGATACTTGAATATATGACTGATAGTACTGATATGCTAATCACGCATATCTAATTTGGGCGGATTATATATCGATGAAAAGCTTAATGAATTTCCCACATGAAAAAAAGTGAAAATCTTGAAAATACAACATGTATAAAAGTGGAATCTTCTTTGAAACTACTCTTTGACATTTTTGGTATGATTTTAAGCCAGGTAGAAGTACAGGGTATTACAATATCTCACCCGTAGGAATATTCGTCCTCGAATATGAATGATTGAAATGGGAGGAATGATAAGCTGAAGTTTATAGTGAACATGAACAACAAACACATGACTACCTGACTGACATTACTGAGATTCATACTGAGAATGCATATCTGATGCATGATTTTAAGACTGAGATGATATATGAATGTATGACTGAGAGTACTAATAAGGTGATCACGCATATCTGATTTGGGCAGATTATATATGGATGAAGAGCTTATTAAATTACCCACATGACAAAAAGTGAAAATCTTGAAATTACCACATGTATAAAAGTAGATTGTTCTTTGAAACAAGTCTTTGACATTTTTGGGATGATTTTATCTGAGGTAGAAGTACACAGTATTACAATATCTCATCCTTGGGAATATTCATGCTCGAATGAGACAAATTAACACGGGAGAAATGATGAGCTGAAGTTCATACTTAACATGAACAATGGATACGTGACTACTTGACTGACATTGCTGAGATTCATACTGAGCATGCATATTTGATGCATGATTTTCAGATGGAGATGATACTTGAATATATGACTAATAGTACTGATATACTGATCACGCATATTTGATTTGGGCGGATTATATATCGATGAAAAGCTTATTGAATTTCCCACATGAAAAAAGTGAAAAATCTTGAAAATACCACATGTATAAAAGTGGAATCTTCTTTGAAACTACACTTTGACATTTTTGGTATGATTTTAAGCTAGGTAGAAGTACAGGGTATTACAATATCTCCCCCGTAGGAATATTTGTCCTCGAATATGAATGATTGAAATGGGAGGAACGATAAGCTGAAGTTTATAGTGAACATGAACAACGGACACATGACTACCTGACTGACATTACTGAGATTCATACTGAGCATGCATATCTGATGCATGATTTTAAGACTGAGATAATACATGAATGTATGACTGAGAGTACTGATAAGGTGATCACGTATATCTGATTTGGGCGGATTATATATGGATGAAAAGCTTATTGAATTTCCCACATGACAAAAAGTGAAAATCTTGCAAATACCACATGTATAAAAGTAGATTTTCTTTGAAACAAGTCTTTGACATTTCTGGGATGATTTTATCTGAGGTAGAAGTACACAGTATTACAATATCTCATCCTTGGGAATATTCATGCTCGAATGAGACAAATTGACATGGGAGAAATGATGAGCTGAAGTTCATACTTAACATGAACAATGGAAACGTGACTACTTGACTGACATTTCTATGATTCATACTGAGCAATCATATCAGAAGCATGATTTCATAACTAACTTGATACATAATTATACGACTGAGAGTACTAAAAAGTTGATCTCGCATATCTGATTTGGTCGTATTTGATATCGATGGAAAGTTTGTTGAGTTTCCCACATGAAAAATAGTGTAATTCTTGATAATACCATATGTATAAATGTGGATTGCTCTTTCAAACAAGTCTTTGAAATTTTTTGGACTATTTTAATCAAGGTAGAAGTATGGGGTATCATAATATCTACCCCTTGAGAACATTCATCATCGAATGAGACTGATTGAAATTGGAGGAATGATAAGATGAAGTACATACTGAACATGTACAACCGAAACATGACTACCTGACTCACATTAATAAGATTCATACCGAGTATGCATATCTAATGCATGATTTTGTGTGTATGCTGATACATGAAAGTATGACTTAGAGTACTAATAAGCTAATCACGTATATCTTTTTTGGGCATATTAGATATTGATTAAAAGCTTATTGAATTACCCACATGACAAAAAGTGAAAATCTTTAAAATACCACATGTATAAAAGTGGATTCTTCTTTGGAATAAGTCTTTGACATTTTTGGGATGATTTTAAACCATGCAGAAATATAGAGTATTACAATATCTCCCCTTGGGTAAATTAGTTATCTAATGAGACAGATTGAAATGAGAGGAACAAAAAGTGGAATTTTATACTGAACATGAACAATGGAAACATGACTACCTGACTGACATTAATGAAATTCTTACTCTGTATGCATTTTGGATGCATTATTTCAATACTGAGACAACACATGAATGTATGATTGAGAGTACTGATAAGCTAATTACGGATATCTTATTGGGGCAGATTATATATCGATTGAAAGCTTATTGAATTTCCTATATGACAAAAAGTGAAAATCTTGAAAATACCTCATGTATAAAAGTTGATTCTTCTATGAAACAACTCTTTGACATTTTGGAAAAATTTTAATCCTCATAGAAGTACAGGGTATTACAATATGTCCCCCTTGGGAACATTCGTCCTTGAATAAGACTGATTAAAATGGGAGAAATGATAAACTAAAGTTCATACTGAACATGAACAATGGAAACATGACTAACTGACTGACATTACTGAGATTCATACTGAGCATGCATATTTGATGCATGATTTTAAGATGGAGATGATACTTGAATAAATGACTGATAGTACTGATATGTTGATCACGCATATTTGATTTGGGCATATTATATATCGGTGAAAAGCTTATTGCATTTCCCATTTGACAAAAAGTAAAATTCTTGACAATACCACATGTATAAAACTGGAATCTTCTTTGAAATAAATGTTTGACATTTTTGGGATGATTTTAAGCCAGGTAGAAGTACGGGGTATTACAATATCTCTCCCTTAGGAATATAAGTTCTCAAATACGAATGATTAAAATGGGAGGAACGATAAGCAGAAGTTTATACTGAACATGAACAATGGACACATTACTACCTAACTAACATTATTGAGATTCATACTGAGCATGCATATCTGATGCATGATTTTAAGACTGAGATGATACATGAATGTATGAATGACAGTTCTGAGAAACTGATCATGCATATCTAATTTGGGCGGATTATATATCGATGAAAAGCTTATTGAATTTCTCACATGACAAAAAGTGAAAATCTTGAAAATACCACATGGATAAATGTTGATTCTTATTTGAGACAAGTCTTTGACATTTTTGGGATGATTTTAAGATAGATAGAAGTACACGGTATTGAAATATCTCATCCTAGGGAATATTCATCCACGAATGAGACAAAGTGACATCGGAGAAATGATGAGCTGAAGTTTATACTTAACATGAACAATGGAAACATGACTACCTGACTGACATTACGATGATTCATACTGAGCAGTCATATCTGAAGCATGATTTCATAACAGAGTTGATACATGATTATATGACTGAGTACTAATAAGTAGATCACACATATCTAATTTGGTCAGATTTGATATTGGTGGAAAGCTTATTGAATTTCCCACTTAAAAAAATTGTAAATCTTGAAAATATCACATGTATCAATGTGGATTCCTCTTTCAAACAAGTTTTTGACATTTTTTGACCATTTTAAGCAAGGTAGAAAAGTATGGAGTATAACAATATCTACCCGTTGAGAACATTCATCATCGAATGAGACTTATTGAAATGGGAGGAATGATAAGATTAAGTTCATACTGAACATGAACAACTGAAACATGACTACCTGACTTACATTAATGAGATTTATACCGAGACTGCATATCTCATGCATGATTTTATATATGAACTGATACATGAAAGTATGACTTAGAGTACTAATAAGCTAATCACGTATATCTTATTTAGGCATATTATATATTGATTGAAAGCTTATTGAATTTCCCACATGAAAAAAAGTAAAAATCTTGAAAATACCACATGTATAAAAGTGGATTCTTATTTCGAACAAGCCTTTGATATTTTTGGAATGATTTTAGGCTAGGTATAAGTATGGGGTATTACAATATATCCTCTTGGGAAAATTAGTTATCGAAAAAGACAGAGAGTACTAATAAGTTGATCATGCATATCTAATTTGGTCGGATTTGATATCAATGGAAAGCTTATTGAATTTCCCATATGGCAAAAAGTGCAAATCTTGAAAATAGCACATGTATAAATATGGATTCCTCATTAAAACATGTCTTTGCCATTTTTAGGATGATTTTAAGCAACGTAGAAGTATGGGGTATTACAGTATCTACCCATTGAGAACATACATCATCGAATGTGACTGATTGAAATGGGAGGAATGATAAGATGAAGTTCATACTGAACATGAACAACAGAAACATGACTACCTACCTGACCTTAATGAGATTCATACTGAGCATGCATATCTGATGCATGATTTTAAGGCTGAGATAATACATGAATGTATGACTGCGAGTACTGATAAGCTGATCACGTATATCAGATTTGGGCAGATTATAAATCAATGAAAAGCTTATTGAATTTTCCACATGAGAAAAAGTGAAAATGTCAAAAATACCACATGTAAATATGTGGATTCTTCTTTGAAACAAGTCTTTGACATTTCTGGGATGATTTTAAGCCAAGTAGAAGGATGGGGTATTACAATATCTTCTTTTCAGAAAATTAGTTATCGAATGTGACTTATTAAAATGAGAGGAACAAAAAGCAAAAGTTTATACTGAACATGAACAATGGAAACATGACTACCTGCCTGACATTAATGAGATTCTTACTCTGCATGTATTTTGAAAGCATGATTTCAATACTAAGCCAATACATGAATGTACGATTGAGAGTATTGATGAGTTGATTACGGATATCCAATTTGGGTGGATTATATATCGATTGAAAGGTTATTGAAATTCTTATATGACAAAAAGTGAAAATCTTTTGAATACCACGTGCATAAAAGTGGATTCTTCTGTGAAACAACTCTTTGACATTTCTGGAATGATTTTAATCCAGGTAGAAGTATGGGGTACACAATATCTCCCCCTTAGGGACATTCGTCCTCGAATAAGACTGATTAAAATAGGAGAAACAATAAGATAAAATTCATACTGAACATGAATAATGGAAACATGACTACCTGATTGACAAAACTGTGATTCATACTGAGCATGTATATTTGATAAAAGATTTTAAGATGGAGATGATACTTGAATGTATGACTGATAGTGCTGATATTTTGATCACGTATATCTGATTGGGTGGATTACATATCGATGAAAAGCTTATTGAATTTCCCATATGACAAAAAGTGAAAATCTTGAAAATAGCACATGTATAAAAGT